>NW_024058657.1:20000-50032 GCF_016432855.1 Salvelinus namaycush
GGCCTTATATTTGTCTGCTGGCCTTACAGTTGTCCCTGCTGGCCTTACAGTTGTCTTTGCAGGCTTTACAGTTGTCTCTGCTGGCCTTACAGTTGTCTCTGCTGGCTTGACAGTTGTCTCTGCTGGCCTTACAGTTGTCTCTGCTGGCCTTACAGTTGCCTCTGCTGGCCTTACAGTTGTGTCTGCTGGCCTTACAGTTGTCTCTGCTGGCCTTATATTTGTCTGCTGGCCTTACAGTTGTCCCTGCTGGCCTTACAGTTGTCTTTGCAGGCTTTACAGTTGTCTCTGCTGGCCTTACAGTTGTCTCTGCTGGCTTGACAGTTGTCTCTGCTGGCCTTACAGTTGTCTCTGCTGGCCTTACAGTTGTCTCTGCTGGCCTTATATTTGTCTCTGCTGGCCTTATATTTGTCTGCTGGCCTTACAGTTGTCCCTGCTGGCCTTACAGTTGTCTCTGCTGGCCTTACAGTTGTCTCTGCTGGCTTTACAGTTGTGTCTGCTGGCCTTACAGTTGTCTCTGCTGGCCTTACAGTTGTCACTGCTGGCCTTACAGTTGTCTCTGCTGGCCTTACAATTGTCTCTGCTGGCCTTACAATTGTCACTGCTGGCCTTACAGTTGTCTCTGCTGGCCTTATATTTGTCTGCTGGCCTTACAGTTGTCCCTGCTGGCTTTACAGTTGTATCTGCTGGCCTTACAGTTGTCTCTGCTGGCCTTACAGTTGTCTCTGCTGGCCTTACAGTTGTCTCTGCTGGCCTTACAGTTGTCTCTGCTGGCCTTACAGTTGTCTCTGCTGGCCTTACAGTTGTCTCTGCTGGCCTTATAGTTGTCTCTGCTGGCCTTACAGTTGTCTCTGCTGGCCTTACAGTTGTCCCTGCTGGCCTTACAGTTGTCTTTGCAGGCTTTACAGTTGTCCCTGCTGGCTTTACAGTTGTCCCTGCTGGCCTTACAGTTGTCTCTGCTGGCCTTACAGTTGTCTCTGCTGGCCTTACAGTTGTCTCTGCTGGCCTTACAGTTGTCTCTGCTGGCCTTGCAGTTGTCTCTGCTGGCCTTGCAGTTGTCTCTGCTGGCCTTGCAGTTGTCTCTGCTGGCCTTGCAGTTGTTTCTGCTGGCCTTACAGTTGTCTCTGCTGGCTATGCTAGCGTTGTAATACAGTCCAGTAGGAGAGGCTGATTATTATTAGTATGAAGGATGAGACAGACACACACCAGTGGATGAATAAAGAAAGCAAACATGCTGACGTACCATAATTTTACTTGTATGTCACCTAAGCTGACGTGATGTTTACAGGCGTGTGTTTATGTGGATCACCTCTACACGCCCTCACAAGTGTCCTTAAGTGGAGCCCAGTACTTGTGGAGATCTACAGCCAGAGCCGGGCGGCCCTAAACACTCACTACGCAAGTTGCGTAGGGCCCAGCAAATTACGCAAGGGCCCTGCCTCCCCTTTGTGTCAAAGCGAGTGTCAATGTTTACAACTTCCATGAGAGGATGAAGCGGAAATATCCTTCTGGTCACGGAAAGAGAAGAAAAAGTCACCATGAGAGTGAATTGTGGGAACAGCAATCAGGTAGACTTGTGTTCTCTCCAAGTTTGATGCCAGCAAATAACAGTAACGTTAAGTTGATGTGCTAGCTTGCAGTGCATCTCTTGGTCTGTCTGTGTCTTGCTTGCTTGCCAGCCACTTCCAGGGCTGTGTTCTGTGACTTTGTGCCTGACAAAAGTGAGAGTGAAATACGGGCAACTGTAACGATCTTCTTCATCTGAGGAACAGGAAAGATCGCACCAAAACGCAGCGTGGTAAGTGTCCATGTTAATTTATTATAACTGAACATGAAACAAAAATAACCAAGAGAATGAAAGAAACGAAACAGTCCTGTCAGGTGAAACAACACAAAAGAGAAAACAACTACCCACAACCACAGGTGGGAAAAAACTACCTAAGTATGGTTCTCAATCAGAGACAACGATAGATAGCTGCCTCTGATTGAGAACCACACCCGGCCAAACACATAGAAATAGAAAACATAGAGAAAAAAACATAGAATGCCCACCACAACTCACGCCCTGACCAAACCAAAATAGAGACATAAAAAAGGAACTAAGGTCAGGGCGTGACAGCAACGGTGTTTATAAACTGCAGCTCAGAAAAGATAACCAAGTCTCGTGTGAACATGTGTTCATATGCGCGTGCACGAAATGAAACTCGCGCTTTCCAGCAGCAACCTCAGTGGGGACCAGTCCAGACAATATATGGGCGTGATGGCACTCCTCATAGGTGCACATAATTCTAAAACAAGACAATGATCATCTAGTCTCTCAGTCAAGGTTTAGTTACAACTCTGGACTAATGCAAGATGGAAAGCAATGGATTGACATTGACTATTGATTTATATATTGAATTTAAAATGTTGATTAGCTGGACATACTGGGCAATATGGATGCACATATCTCACTAAATAATAACCATCAAGTATTCAGCCAAGCCATAGTATAAATAATATTTTATATTTGAAAATGTATAAAAGGAAATCTGGGGGAGCCAGTTTGAATGGGCCTGATGGAGCTGATAAAGGAATAATAGTATTGTTACCTATCATTTACAGGTGCTATGCTTAAGTTTGTCAGTAGAGGAGATGCTGGATCATCAGCCAGTACAAGCACAGACTCAGTTGATCCACATCCAACCTCAGCCAGTACTAACACAGACCCAGTACAGGCAGCCTCAGCCAGTACTACCACAGACCCAGGTATAGTACAGGCAGCCTCAGCCAGTACTAACCCAGACCCAGGTGAAGTACAGGCAGCCTCAGCCAGTACTAACACAGACCCAGTACAGGCAGCCTCAGCCAGTACTAACACAGACCCAGGTGAAGTACAGGCAGCCTCAGCCAGTACTAACACAGACCCAGTACAGGCAGCCTCAGCCAGTACTAACACAGACCCAGGTGAAGTACAGGCAGCCTCAGCCAGTACTAACACAGACCCAGTACAGGCAGCCTCAGCCAGTACTAACACAGACCCAGGTGAAGTACAGTCAGCCTCAGCCAGTACTAACACAGACCCAGGTGAAGTACAGGCAGCCTCAGCCAGTACTAACACAGACCCAGTACAGGCAGCCTCAGCCAGTACTAACACAGACCCAGGTATAGTACAGGCAGCCTCAGCCAGTACTAACACAGACCCAGGTGAAGTACAGTCAGCCTCAGCCAGTACTAACACAGACCCAGGTATAGTACAGACAGCCTCAGCCAGTACTAACACAGACCCAGGTGAAGTACAGGCAGCCTCAGCCAGTACTAACACAGACCCAGGTGAAGTACAGGCAGCCTCAGCCAGTACTAGCACAACCAGAGGTGTACAGCCAGCATCAGATACAAACAGCTCAGACCCTAATAGAACAGTTGCTGCTCCACCAAATGACCCAGCAGATTGGCCCCCAGTCTTAACAGAGTTTATGACGACTGAGTTAGTGCGCAGAGGTCCATTCAAACCAGGACTGTATTTGTCTTACCCTAAAGACAAGTCTAGACGAGGTTTCCATTCAGGCTTATTACAGAGACAGTTGTCAAATGGGGAAAAGATTACAAGGAGCTGGCTTTCATACTCAATCTAAAACAACGCTGTGTATTGTTTTTGCTGTAAGTTCTTTTCTACAAAAGACTACAAAATAATAAAAGAAGGTGTGAATGACTGGTCAAATATCAACACCATTCTGAAACACCATGAGGGTAGTCCTGAACACACAAACAATATGATTAAGTGAAGAGAACTTGATCTGTGCCTGAGTCGGGAAAGACTTGAGAAGATGAGAAATTTGACCCCGTTATGGAAAATCATCTCAGCAAAATGAAAGATGGAGAGACACATGTTCATTACCTTGGGAAGAGCACACAGAATGAGCTGATACAGATTGTGAGTGACACGATTCTGGAAGCAATAGTGACTCAAGTAAGAGACTCAAAGTACTTCTCCATTATCTTGGACTGTACACCTGACATTAGTCACCAGGAGCAAATGTCCATTATTCTGAGAAGCGTGGCTTTAAAAGGAAAGCCAGAGATCAAGGAGCCCTTCTTCGGCTTTGTGAATGTTGAGGTTACAAAAGGCTTGAATCTGTCCACTGTCATCTTTGTCACGTTCGTTGAAAGGATCGGACCAAGGCGCAGCGTGCGTAGAGTTCCACATTCTTTAATAGTGAAACTTACAACAAAACAACAAAGAATCTAACAAACGTGCAGTATTGCAGTGCACAAGGCAACTATACAAAAACAAGATCCTACAACACAAATGAGGAAATGGCTACCTAAATATGATCCCCAATCAGAGACAATGATCAACAGCTGTCTCTGATTGGGAACCATATCAGGCCAACATAGACATACACAAAACCCTAGACATACAAAACCCTAGACATACAAAAACTAGCGTACCCACCCTAGTCACACCTCTGACCTAACCAAAATATATAGAAAAACAGAGATATCTAAGGTCAGGGCGTGACAATCTTAGATAAGCTGAACGAGCTGAAGATTCCATTTGAAGATTGCAGAGGGCAAGCTTATGATAATGGGGCCAACATGAAGGGCAAGCACCAAGGAGTACAAGACAGACTGCTGAAAAAAAATCCAGGAGCTGTGTTCAACCCATGTGGAGCACATACTCTAAACCTTGTCATTGCAGATGCTGCCAAATCTTCAAAAGATGCAGTTAGGTTTTTTGGGCATGTGCAAAAGCTCTTCACCTTCTTTTCAGCTGGCACATAAAGATAGAGTGTTTTGAAGAAACACGTGAACATAACCGTGAAGTCATGGAGTGACACAAGATGGGAGAGTAGGCTCCAAAGTGTTCATGCAATCAGGTATCAGGCTTCTGAGGTTCGGGAGGCATTACTGGAAGCCAGACAGACGATCAACAATCCTGTGGCCAAAGTGGAGGCACAAGCACTTGCAGAGGAAGTTGGATCCTACTGCCTCTTGATTTGCTGTGTCGTATGGTGTGAGATACTGACAATGACAAACAAGGTGAACAAGCTCCTCCAATCCGCCTCAATGCAGTTGGATATCGCTGTGAATTTAATCTCAAATGCAAAGGCCTCCCTCACTACATACCGGGAAACTGGATTCTCTGCCAACAGCCAAAAGCATTTGTGAAGAAATGAATGTGGAGGCTGTTCTGAAAGAGAAGAGACTGAGAAACATCAAGAGGCATTTCAGCTATGAGGCTCCTGATGAACCAGTGACTGATGCACTGAAAAACCTTGAAGTCAACTACTTCAACATTGTGGTCGACTCTGCTGTGACATCCATGGATGAGAGATTTGAAACACTCAACCAGGTGAAAACCAAATACAGAGTGCTGCTGAACTTCAGCACTGCCTCTCAGATGTCCAGTGGATCTTTAAAGGATCACTGCATGGAAGTTGAAAACACTGACCTTCAGAGATGACTGTGACATCAGTGGAATGGATCTGGCACATGAGATTCAAAATTGACCTGATCTGCCTTCAGATAAGATGACTGCCTTTGAGCTGCTTTTCTTTCTTTGTGAGAAAAACCTAGAGGAAATCTATCCTAACCTTTGGATAGCCCTAAGAATTGCAGTCACCCTACCAGTAACAGTAGCATCGGCAGAGAGGAGCTTTTCAAAATGAAAGCTCATCAAAAGCTACCTGAGGTCTTCCATGTCACAGGAACGTGTGAGTGGTCTGGCCATCATATAAATTATGACGTGGGGAATCACATGTCTTATGATGACATCACTGATGATTTTGCCTCAAGAAAGTGCAGAAGAGGAATATTTGAAGGTAAGATTTTAATTCAAACATTAAAATGTTTACACACTTAGTAACATTGAAGATTGTATGGCTGCTTAACTAACTATGTGACAGTCCAGATAGACTGGTGTCTATGCTGATGCTGAAAATGCCCAGGTTGTAGAGGGAACCAAAGTTAATCACACAGCTGTATAGCTTTTATTTTACTATTTTGAGACATATAGCTGCAGACATAGCCTATAGGCTTATGTTTACATTGTATAGACAAAGCTAATTGTATAATATTGTGAGGACTAATTACCAGGCAGCAGAGCCAAAGCGCAGTGTCATATTTTATTTTTTTCTACATTTTATATTTTCTACAATTTCTTATTTATGTTAACATTAATATTCACTTATCTTAAGATTCTAAAGAAAACATTACATTCAATAAATATTGTTTGTTTTTACACCTCATTCTGTTCTGTATAGGTCTACTTATTCTTAGACTGACAGATGGAGCAAACTGCTTTAAAGGAGGGAGGATTGTAGTGGGATCACTGGGGTGTCAGGTGTGTCTGTGTGGCAATGGTAAATGGTTTACATGGCTCACAGGTCAGGTAGGAGGGCCCCTTAGCAGAATTTTGCTTAGGGCCCCAGGGAGGTCAGGACCGGCTCTGTCTACAGCTCAGCCCATTCATGACTGTCCTTGTACAAGGCCTTCTTTTTAACACTCCTTACATCCTCTACCTCTACCTATCCACCCCTCCACTGCCAGCCCTCCTTTGCCCTACACCTCTGCCCTATCCCACTCAGCCCTGATGCTTCTGGAAGGGGTATCTCCTGTGCTGTTAAAATAGAGTCCTGTGACATCGCAGCGCTGGGCTGAAGTGTTGATTTAGTTAGTGCTCACAACGCGCCCGCCGTCTCCTGCCTGGAATAGGCAAAGTTTACAAACCTGTGGCCATTTGTACACTCCTATTAGCGGCTGTGGGAGGCGCATTAGTTACTGTCAGAGAGCCCTGCCCCGATGCACTGCTTTCATTTGACCCAATTGATTTCGGTGGGTGTGTCCCAGTGTCAGTGATGTATGCCCCCTGTGATTTTACTGATGTATAATCTCTCAGCTCTCTCTCCGCCACAGTTATCTTTACCTCAATAGGAAACCACAGTCAGCCACACATAACTCTGGAAAGGTTAGACAAGGGGGATTTCCGCCGACATTGCTTTGCTAATGTGTGTAAAGGGGACGGATAGTGTGTACACACACGTACATGTAGTATATGCCGTACACACAGCGCATACAAACACACACACACACACACACACACACACACACACACACACACACACACACACACACACACACACACACACACACACACACACACACACACACACACACACACACACACACAGAGAGACCTCACATCCCTTCGTCTGAACATAAATCAAGCATCTTTATTACATTATTACATCAGAAGTATGACCGGAACCTAAGAAAATTCCTCTAATATCAGTTTGTACAGTGTTGCTCTTTGTTGATGCCCCTATTTGAGTGAGTTGATGTTCTCTGTTCTGTTGCAGTACATCATAGCATATCAAATATTAAATGCTGAATGAATCATTGAACTGTATGGAATGTTGGTTGTAATTGTCTTATCAATCTAATCGTGTTGTAGTGTACTGAATGATGACCCTGTGACATGGCTATCTATCAGGTCAGCTAAGTTTATCTGGCAATAGGAAGAGAGATTCTCTACAGGCTTGATGTGGCAATAGGACAGGCTATTCTATTCTCTACAGGCCTGGTGTGGCAATAGGACAGGCTATTCTATTCTCTACAGGCCTGGTGTGGCAATAGGACGGGCTATTCTATTCTCTACAGGCCTGGTGTGGCAATAGGACGGGCTATTCTATTCTCTACAGGCCTGGTGTGGCAATAGGACAGGCTATTCTATTCTCTACAGGCTTGATGTGGCAATAGGACAGGCTATTCTATTCTCTACAGGCCTGGTGTGGCAATAGGACAGGCTATTCTATTCTCTACAGGCCTGGTGTGGCAATAGGACAGGCTATTCTATTCTCTACAGGCCTGGTGTGGCAATAGGACGGGCTATTCTATTCTCTACAGGCCTGATGTGGCAATAGGACAGGCTATTCTATTCTCTACAGGCCTGATGTGGCAATAGGACAGGCTATTCTATTCTCTACAGGCCTGGTGTGGCAATAGGACAGGCTATTCTATTCTCTACAGGCCTGGTGTGGCAATAGGACAGGCTATTCTATTCTCTACAGGCCTGGTGTGGCAATAGGACGGGCTATTCTATTCTCTACAGGCCTGATGTGGCAATAGGACAGGCTATTCTATTCTCTACAGGCCTGATGTGGCAATAGGACAGGCTATTCTATTCTCTACAGGCCTGGTGTGGCAATAGGACAGGCTATTCTATTCTCTACAGGCCTGATGTGGCAATAGGACAGGCTATTCTATTCTCTACAGGCCTGGTGTGGCAATAGGACGGGCTATTCTATTCTCTACAGGCCTGGTGTGGCAATAGGACAGGCTATTCTATTCTCTACAGGCCTGGTGTGGCAATAGGACGGGCTATTCTATTCTCTACAGGCCTGATGTGGCAATAGGACAGGCTATTCTATTCTCTACAGGCCTGATGTGGCAATAGGACAGGCTATTCTATTCTCTACAGGCCTGGTGTGGCAATAGGACGGGCTATTCTATTCTCTACAGGCCTGATGTGGCAATAGGACAGGCTATTCTATTCTCTACAGGCCTGATGTGGCAATAGGACAGGCTATTCTATTCTCTACAGGCCTGATGTGGCAATAGGACAGGCTATTCTATTCTCTACAGGCCTGATGTGGCAATAGGACAGGCTATTCTATTCTCTACAGGCCTGATGTGGCAATAGGACAGGCTATTCTATTCTCTACAGGCCTGGTGTGGCAATAGGACAGGCTATTCTATTCTCTACAGGCCTGGTGTGGCAATAGGACGGGCTATTCTATTCTCTACAGGCCTGATGTGGCAATAGGACGGGCTATTCTATTCTCTACAGGCCTGATGTGGCAATAGGACAGGCTATTCTATTCTCTACAGGCCTGATGTGGCAATAGGACAGGCTATTCTATTCTCTACAGGCCTGATGTGGCAATAGGACAGGCTATTCTATTCTCTACAGGCCTGGTGTGGCAATAGGACAGGCTATTCTATTCTCTACAGGCCTGATGTGGCAATAGGACAGGCTATTCTATTCTCTACAGGCCTGATGTGGCAATAGGACAGGCTATTCTATTCTCTACAGGCCTGATGTGGCAATAGGACAGGCTATTCTATTCTCTACAGGCCTGATGTGGCAATAGGACAGGCTATTCTATTCTCTACAGGCCTGATGTGGCAATAGGACAGGCTATTCTATTCTCTACAGGCCTGGTGTGGCAATAGGACAGGCTATTCTATTCTCTACAGGCCCGATGTGGCAATAGGACAGGCTATTCTATTCTCTACAGGCCTGATGTGGCAATAGGACAGGCTATTCTATTCTCTACAGGCCTGGTGTGGCAATAGGACAGGCTATTCTATTCTCTACAGGCCTGATGTGGCAATAGGACAGGCTATTCTATTCTCTACAGGCCTGGTGTGGCAATAGGACGGGCTATTCTATTCTCTACAGGCCTGGTGTGGCAATAGGACAGGCTATTCTATTCTCTACAGGCCTGGTGTGGCAATAGGACAGGGTATTCTATTCTCTACAGGCCTGGTGTGGCAATAGGACAGGCTATTCTATTCTCTACAGGCCTGATGTGGCAATAGGACAGGCTATTCTATTCTCTACAGGCCTGGTGTGGCAATAGGACAGGCTATTCTATTCTCTACAGGCTTGATGTGGCAATAGGACAGGCTATTCTATTCTCTACAGGCCTGGTGTGGCAATAGGACAGGCTATTCTATTCTCTACAGGCCTGATGTGGCAATAGGACAGGGTATTCTATTCTCTACAGGCCTGATGTGGCAATAGGACAGGCTATTCTATTCTCTACAGGCCTGGTGTGGCAATAGGACAGGCTATTCTATTCTCTACAGGCCTGGTGTGGCAATAGGACAGGCTATTCTATTCTCTACAGGCCTGGTGTGGCAATAGGACAGGCTATTCTATTCTCTACAGGCCTGATGTGGCAATAGGACAGGCTATTCTATTCTCTACAGGCCTGGTGTATTAGAGAGGTGAATATTGAATTATAGATGCATCCATACCAACACTAAGTTGAATTCAATGTTTATTTACTGTGTGTAGGTATGTCTCAGTATGGGCTCCTGTGAACCCTCATCCTCTACTCTACTTCTTCTGCTCCCATGGTAACTGTTGTTGTTGTTGTTGTTGTTGTGTTGTTGTCGCCTTACCAACTACACTGAATGTAATGCATGTGTTTGTTTGTGTTGAGATACAAGACTAAATTCTCCCATGGGGACACACATAAACAAATTAATTAAAATTAGTATAAATTTACCTGGTAAACTGATAAAAAAGTATACAGCTGTAAACATATATATTACGTAATACTTCCCAGGGAAATTCCCAGAGACAGAGCATTACCTTTGACCTATGAGCTAGTTGAATGTTTCAATCAACAATTTCAATTTCAATTGATCTACTATTTAGATTCTAATTGACTTGATTTAACCTGCCACTCTGTTGTTGTAGAGTACATCTACACCTGCATTGCTTGCTCTCCTGGGTGTTTGTGGTTTTAGGCTGGGTTTCTGTATGCTGATGTAAAAAGGCTTTATAAATAGATTTGATTCATTGATTGTAGATCAGATGCAGATAAAACATCACATCTCAAATTTCCTACATGTCATCATGATACTTACTGTAAATGCTATTTGTCTAGTTAATTCTCCTGATCTGTGTATTATGTATATTTTTTATATGTATTTGAATCTATATTGTTACAACTGTTGGTTGACTAATGTTTTGAATACCACTACGCACCACCCTCACACACGTGTGGGCAATTGTAATTATCATCTAGGCACTTGCATAGAAAGACAATGACTTTGGCACATCTCTTGATGCTCTGATGAAGGCATAACTACCGAACCGGGTTAGCCTGCCGGGCCCAAAATAAAAAGGTGAAATGAGGTGACATCTTCTTTTTTTTTTTTTTACATTTGAGTGCCGCCGTTTCCCAATGTTCTTGAAATTGGGATTTCATTTGAAAACATCACATGAACGGGGGATTCCTGGAAGATCATGTTATTAGATTAAAATCCAACTGTGTAGATATCTGATACTGAAACTGATGGAGATGGATGGGGATCAGGGGATCGTCGTGCAGTTGTACCCGACGTAGGGGCCTCTTTATGGGGCTGTGGAGCAGAGGCTCAGAAAGGGTGCTCTGGAAGAGTAGGAGGGAGAGCAGTGCTGATCCAGGATCAGGTCCCCCTGTCCAGATAATTTTATTCATTATGATCTAAAATACAAAACTGATGCTATATCAGCACTCCTACTCTGAGACTGTGAATATGGGCTCTGGAATAGAAGGAGGAGGAGGAGGTGAGAGGAGAGATATGGAGGAGGTTGTCAAAATCCCAGCCATAGCTGTCCCAGTGATTGTCCATGTGTGGAATTGCTCTTCACCCTAGATGTGAGAGCCCCTCGGAAATGGATTCTGTTTTCCCTTGGAGCGCTGGGAACGTTCTCATCCCCGTCCCCGTGTTTGGTATTCTTATAGCATCATGGTCGGACCAGGTGAGAAATCATGAGATGAAATTGCCCTCCCCGATCCCCATTTCCTCCTCTGCACCCCCCATTGAAACCGCACTCTTTTTTAAATGGCACTGCTGGACCCCTGTCCCCGGTCACTGTCTCTATATTGCTCTGCATAGCTTGGCATAAATCAAACGAGGTTTCTCTTCTCCCGGCTCTCCCCAGTCCCCCTTTCCCCTACATTGTATTCACAGATTTAGTGGCATTTCAAATAGATAAACACAAGCAACATCTATCAGAGATAGAAAGAGGGCCGTAATCAGAGTCCTGGGCTCCGAGTGGCGGAGGGAGCCGTATCCATTTACCTTGGGATAAATCCATTGGTGTGACCACCGGCGCAGCGTGCTGACAAATCACCCCAGTCAGGCCGACACAGTGTGCAGGGCCTTATTGGCCTCTCCTTAAGTGGTCTTACCCTTCAGCGGAAAGGATGGGCCTTGTCAGACACAGACAGATTAAAGCACAGACTAAAATAAATGATTTGTTATTAGACAACACCCATTGTGAATCTTTAAAAGGGAAACACATGCAGTATGTATGAGAAAGAAGAAGAAGAAGGCTTGGATGTGTGCTCTCTCTCTCTCTCTCTCTCTCTCTCTCTCTCTCTCTCTCTCTCTCTCTCTCTCTCTCTCTCTCTCTCTCTCTCTCTCTCTCTCTCTCTCTCTCTCTCAGTCAGTCAGTCAGTCAGTCAGTCAGTCAGTCAGTCAGTCAGTCAGTCAGTCAGTCAGTCAGTCAGTCAGTCAGTCAGTCAGTCAGTCAGTCAGTCAGTCAGTCAGTCAGTCAGTCAGTCAGTCAGTCAGTCAGTCAGTCAGTCTGTCTGTCTGTCTGTCTGTCTGTCTGTCTGTCTGTCTGATCTATCTGCTCTCTGTCTCTGTCTCTCACTCTGTCTGTCTGTCTCTCTCTGACTATCTATCTGCTCTCTCTCTTTCTATCTGCTCTCTCTCTCTCTCTCTCTGCTCTCTCTCTCTGCTCTCTCGTTCTGAATGAATGTGTGTGTGTGTGTGTGTGTGTGTGTGTGTGTGTGTGTGTGTGTGTGTGTGTGTGTGTGTGTGTGTGTGTGTGTGTGTGTGTGTGTGTGTGTGTGTGTGTGTGTGTGTATATTTCTGATAAAGGGCTGTTGAGTGAAATGGAGGAGGAATAGGGGTTGTTGGGTGGGTGAGAAATTCTATTACAGTACTTGTGATGGGGGTGACGGGCGAGATGGGGTGAGGAGGGGTGAGAAGGGTGAGGAGGGGTGAGACGTTTGGATTAAGCACAAGCAGACATCATCATTTAGAGGGCTAGGGTGATAGTAAGAGCAGACAGATGGAGAGAATAGGAGGGATGATGGAGAGAGAGAGAGAGGGGTTCTCATCAATGTGCCTCACACACAGAGGTGCTGTCATGGTGACAGAGAGCTATATGTAGAGTGGACACTGTTGGAGGAAACCACGGAAACCAATCATATCAAGATGGAACAAGATCAAAACTTCAAGCTAAAAACATCCAAACAAACTACAAAACTTGGTTTTGGACTATTCTCCAAACCAGTATTTTATGAAACCAACAAGTAACCTACAACAAGTAACCTGCACTCGTTATGTCTAGTTGTCTAAGGCCTAACTACATGATCTGGAACCTGACTCGTTATGTCTAGTTGTCTAAGGCCTAGCTACATGGTCTGGAACCTGACTTAATGTGTGCATAAATGTGAGAAGAAAGCGTATGTGACCAGGTGTTGAATGTACCCAGGAGACAGCCACCTTACCTTAGGTCCAGGGCCAGCTCAGTCATGACTCCCGTGGTTAGCCAGTCCAAGCTAAATAAATATGTACAAAAACCACACTACATAAAGGTGCAACTAAAGAGGTTAACGAACACAAAGAAACAAACAAATGCCGGCTGAGAGGCTTCTGACCTCTCTCACACTGAGTCACAATCAACTTGATCGCTCGCACCTGAGAAGAGGTGACTTATGGGATATTGGAGGATGTGTTGTGGTGACAGCCAGGTTAAAAATAGACTCAGACTTGAGAATGAAATTTTACATTATTTCTCTCTGGGTTCTCTGACGTTTGACTTTGAGGGCCAATATTTAATGACACTCTTGCTCCTAACAGTCCATGTTCCACTGGTTGTAAATGATTTGAAGGTTGTTGAACAAACAACCTTGTTGACAGAATATACGTTTTTTTTTGTGAGTTCATGCGTATGATTGTGTGTGTGTGCGTGTGTGTGTGTGTGTGCGTGTGTGTGAGAGAGAGTTAAACAGAGAGACAGAGAAAGAGAAAGCAAAGTGTGTGTTATTGTGTATACTGTAGCCATTTCCCATTTTTCACCTCGCCGGTGTCCCCATTGAAACTCTTCCAATGGACAGGATGCCCATTAAATCCATTTCATTTTTGTTTGCTCCGTTTCATTGAGTTAACCATAAATATTTATTGATGAGAGCAGTAAAAAACGTGTTCAGCTGAACGATTGCTAGTGGATCTGGCACAGGGGATATGTCATGAGGAGGTCTGTTAGTCTACAGAGAGAGAGGACCATCTGGGCTCTCCAGCTCTGACAACAGCAGAGGAAGCTACTGCACTAGCAAAAAACAACAACCGAAGAAGAGTCAAAGGCCCACTAGTGAAAAATATGTGCTAGAAAACAACCGGAAGTACTCTCTCTGGGCTGTATGGCTAGTGGTCATAGTCTCCTCAAACCCAAGGAGGAAGTGCTGTCGGGTGAGACTTTTCTTCTAAAAAAAAGAGTGCAGCGGGATATGGGGGAGAGAGAGAAATAAAACTGAGGAGTTGAAACAACTGTGTAAATGTTTACTTAAAAATATTCAGGCTGAACACCATTTTGAAGCTGGGCAAACATTTGCCCTTCCAATCGAGCTGTTTACAGAAGAAATTCACAGCCAGAGTCGAGTGCAATGATGAACAGCCAGATCGCTCAAGATTGACTTCGAAATTGGATATCTGTCCATGTTCAGAGGAGGTCGTGAAATGCCTTCAAAACCGGCCACTGGGGGCAACAGGTTTTGCTAGAGAGTAGTAGATGAGAGTAATCCCATGACTTCAGATCCGAAGGTCGTGAGTTAAATCCCAGTGGTAGACACTTATTGTTTAGTTTTAACCCTTTCCCAAACCTTAAGCTTAACCCTTAACCTTAATCATCAACCTTAACCCTCAACCTTAACCCTTAACCTTAACCTCAACCTTAACCCTTAACCTTAACCCTTAACCTTAACCCTTAACATTAACCCTCAACCTTAACCCTTAACCCTTAACCCTTAACCCTTAACCTTAACCCCTCAACCTTAACCCTTAACCTTAACCCTCAACCTTAACCCTTAACCTTAACCCTCAACCTTAACCATTCAACTTAACCCTTAAACTTAACACTTAACCTTAACCCTCAACCTTAACCCTCAAACGTAACCCTTAACCGTCACCCTCAACCTTAACTATTCAACTTAACCCTTAACTGTAACACTTAACCTTAACCCTTAACCTTAACCCTCAACCTTAACCCTTAACCCTCAACCTTAACCATTCAACTTAACCCTTAACCTTAACCCTTAACCTTAACCCTCAACCTTAACACTTAACCTTAACCCTCAACTTTGAAATGTGATATTTGGAGACACGGAAAGATTCTGAGCAGGAGGAGAAAACCCAGGGTGTCAAAAACACTTAGAAATGTTACGTTGGTAGCAACTTTGAAATTTGACGTTTAGAGAAAAGTGCAAAAACCTCTAATTCTGCAGTGAGACCGTGAGAGCTTGTTGTGATGAGAGGAGGGAGAGGGAAACTATTTGTCATCACTGGGTTACTCAGGGGTCCTGGGAGCAAGGCCTTTTATCAATGTCTGGATGGGTCCTACACACACACACACACACACACACACACACACACACACACACACACACACACACACACACACACACACACACACACACACACACACACACACACACACACACACACACACACACACACACACACACACACACATGCCTGTACGGTCTACACACATACCTAGACACATACCTTAGCACAGCCACCCTACACACATATCTACATACAGAGACAACACAGCTGGACCTGAGTCTGGGGTTGACATACAAATAGAATTTACAGAATGGAGATGGGTTGAATATGCATTAACTCACATCACTTAACAGTAAACAGAACTAATTAATATGGGCTGAATATGCATTAACTCACATCACTTAACAGTAAACAGAACTAATTAATATGGGCTGAATATGCATTAACTCACATCACTTAACAGTAAACAGAACTAATTAATATGGGCTGAATATGCATTAACTCACATCACTTAACAGTAAACAGAACTAATTAATATGGGCTGAATATGCATTAACTCACATCACTTAACAGTAAACAGAACTAATTAATATGGGCTGAATATGCATTAACTCACATCACTTAACAGTAAACAGAAATAATTAATATGGGCGGAATATGCATTAACTCACATCACTTAACAGTAAACAGAACTAATTAATATGGGCGGAATATGCATTAACTCACATCACTTAACAGTAAACAGAACTAATTAATATGGGCTGAATATGCATTAACTCACATCACTTAACAGTAAACAGAACTAATGAATAGATCATTTATAAATGATGTATTACTGTAGAGTAGAGATGTAGAGATGATGGTGCATTAGGAGACTTGTAACCCTATCTCAAGTTAAAGCACTTAAAGATCTGAAGGATGGTATGGAGTACAATCTATAGTTATACCTTAGCCATCCAATCCACTCTGAGACCAGAGCAGGGGGCATTAGTTGGAAGTGATAACCTGGTTTAAGGTGCTCTCTCCTGGGTATGAGTGAGCTGGCAGGTTGGGTCCTGGTGGCACAGCTCCAGAAGTCTGCTTTAGGGAGTGCTATAGGGGGAGAACTTTGCACCCCTTCTCTCATCAACTGTTTCCATAACCTTGGGACAGTGTACCTGCCCTGCCGGTGCGAGTTGCGGCCCTCGGAGTGAGCGTGATTGAAAATTGCTTTATTGCTTTATATGCAACTCCCATTTTGTTGCCAATCCAATTTATTTATGGTGTGGCGGATCTGTGGTGCACCTGTTCAGATCCGGTGGAGATTACTTTAGGAGAAAAGAGATGAGAGAGCAAGAAAGCAAGACAGACTATTACCGTGACAGTCTCTCTCTTCCTCTCCCTCTCCTTCTCCTTCTCCCTGTCCCTCTCTCTCTTTCTCTTTCTCTCTCTGTCTCTCACTCTCCCCATCAGGAGCCTCTCTTATTTCCTGTTCCCTGTTCACTCCCTCCCTCCACCCCTCTGCTAACTCTCACACTACCACCACCAGAACAGCTGTGAGTACACTGTACTAGTACTACTTTACTGTCCACCACTGAAGGGCCAGGAGGTCATTTTTATGTGACATTCTTCATCACTGAGCATTAGTTGTTGAAAACTCTCTTTCTCAAGGTGCACTTTGGTGGGAGGGGTTTGGAGTTTTGGCAGGAATGTGAATGGAACACTGGTCTGAGCAGGGGAGGAAGAGGGGAGAAAGAGTGAATGAAGAGGGGAGGAAGAGGGGAGGAAGAGGGGAGGAAGAGGGGAGGATGAGTGAATGAAGAGGGGAGGAAGAGGGGAGGAAGAGGGGAGAATGAGTGAATGAAGAGGGGAGGAAGAGGGGAGGAAGAGGGGAGGAAGAGTGAATGAAGAGGGGAGGAAGAGGGGAGGAAGAGGGGAGAATGAGTGAATGAAGAGGGGAGGAAGAGGGGAGGATGAGTGAATGAAGAGGGGAGAATGAGTGAATGAAGAGGGGAGGAAGAGGGGAGGATGAGTGAATGAAGAGGGGAGGAAGAGGGGAGGATGAGTGAATGAAGAGGGGAGGAAGAGGGGAGGAAGAGTGAATGAAGAGGGGAGGAAGAGGGGAGGCAGAGTGAATGAAGAGGGGAGGATGAGTGAATGAAGAGGGGAGGAAGAGTGAATGAAGAGGGGAGGAAGAGGGGAGGATGAGTGAATGAAGAGGGGAGGAAGAGGGGAGGAAGAGTGAATGAAGAGGGGAGGAAGAGTGAATGAAGAGGGGAGGAAGAGGGGAGGAAGAGTGAATGAAGCGGGGAGGATTAGGAGGGCTATAGTTAGTAACGCTTCCCGGGAAAATATGGCTCCTGTTTCACCTCACTGACTGGAGGCTGACCCCACACCTTCAGGCCCAAAGCATTCTGGGAAAGAGACAGTACAGAGAAAGATGCACTAAAGTACATATGTGTGAAACTACATTTTGGAGAATGGATTTATTTTTGTGCTTTGGAGAAGAGAATAGGAGAGATGATCATGTTATCACACTGTAAGAGCACTGTTGTTACACATTCATACTGAAGCAGTAATAAATCAAATCAAACTTTATTTGTCACGTGCGCTAAATACAACAGGTGTAGACCTTACCGTGAAATGCTAAATACAACAGGTGTAGACCTTACCGTGAAATGCTAAATACAACAGGTGTAGACCTTACCGTGAAATGCTAAATACAACAGGTGTAGACCTTACCGTGAAATGCTTACTTACAAGCCCTTAACCAACAATACAGTTCAAGAAAAAGTTAAGAAAATATTTACCAAATAAACTAAAGTAAAAATTATAAAAAGTAACAAAATAACAATAACAATAACGAGGCTATTAACAGGGGGTACCAGTATCAAGTCAGTGTGTGGGGGTACAGGTTAGTCGAGGTAATTTGTACATGTAGGTAAGGGTAGTGTGACTATGCATAGATAATAAACAGTGAGTAGCAGCTGTGTAAAAACAAATGGAGGGGGGGGTCAGTGTAAATAGTCTGGGTGGCCATTTGATCAATTGTTCAGCAATTGTATGGCTTGGGGGTAGAAGCTGTTAAGAAGCCTTTTGGTCCTGGACTTGGTGCTCCAGTACCATTTGCCATGAGGTAGCAGAGAGAAGAGTCTATGACTTGGGTGACTGGAGTCTTTAACAATTTTTGGGGCTTTCCTCTGACACCCGCCTATTATATAGGTCCTGGATGGCAGGAAGCTTGGCCCCAGTGATGTACTGGGCCATACGCACTACCCTCTATAGCGCCTTGCGGTCAGTTGCCGAGCAGTTGCCCTACCAGGCGGTGATGCAATCGGTCAGGATGCTCTCGAGGGTGCAGCTGTAGAACTTTTTGAGGATCTAGGAACCCATGCCAATTCTTTTCAGTCTCCTGAGGGGTTAAAGGTGTTGTCGTGCCCTCTTCGCCTCTGTCTTGGTGTGTTTGGACCATGATAGTTCGTTGGTGATGTGGACACCAAGGAACTTGAAACTCTCGACCCGCTCCACTACAGCCCCGTTGATGTTAATGGGGGCCTGTTTGACCCATCTCCTGTAGTCCACGATCAGCTCCTTTGTCTTGCTCACATTGAAGGAGAGGTTGTTGTCTCTGACCTCCTCCGTATAGGCTGTCTCATCATTGTCAGTAATCGGGCCTACCACTGTTGTGTTGTCAGCAAACGTAATGATTGTGTTAGAGTCGTGTTTGGCCACGCAGTCGTGGGTTAACAGGGAGTACAGGTGGGGACTAAGCACGCACCCCTGAGGGGCCTCAGTGTTGAGGATCAGCCTGGCAGACATGTTGTTGACTACCCTTACCACCTGGTAAGGGGTCCTTAGCTTAGTGATGAGCTTTGTGGGCACAATGGTGTTGAACGCTGAGCTGTAGTCAATGAACAACATTCTCACATACTGTAGGTGTTCCTTTTGTCCAGGTGGGAAAGGGCAGTGTGGAGTGCGATTGAGATTGCGTCATATGTGGATCTGTCGGGGCGGTATGCAAATTGGAGTGGGTCTAGCGTTTCCGGGATGATGCTGTAAGCCATGACCAGCCTTTCAAAGCACTTCATGGCTAACGACGTGAGTGCTACGGGGCGGTAATCATTTAGGCAGGTTACCTTCACTTCCTTGGGCACAGGGACTAGGGTGGTCTGCTTGAAACATGTAGGTATTACAGACTCGGTCAGGAAGAGATTGAAAATGTCAGTGAAGACACTTGCCAGTTGGTCCACACATGCTTTGAATACACGTTCTGGTAATCCGTCTGGCCCCTATTTAAAGGTCTTGCTCACATCGGCTACCGAGAGCGTTATCACACAGTCATCTGGAACAGTTGGTGCTCTCATGCATGCTTCACTGTTGCTTGCCTTGAAGCGAGCATAAAAGGCATTTAGCTTGTCTGGTAGGCTCGCGTCACTGGGCAGCTCGCGGCTGGGTTTCCCTTTGTAGTCCGTAATAGTTTTCAAGCCCTGCCACATCCGACGAGCTTCAGAGCCGGTGTAGTACAATTCAATCCTAATCCTGTATTAACACTTTGCCTGTTTGATGGTTTGTCTGAGGGCGTAACGGGATTTCTTAAAAGTGTCCGGATTAGTGTCCCGCTCCTTGAAAGCGGCAGCACTAGCCTTTAGCTCGATGCGGATGTTGCCTGTAATCCATGGCTTCTGGTTGAGATATGTACTGTACATACGGTCACTGTGGGGACGACGTCATCGATGCACTTATTGATGAAGCCGATGACTGATGTGGTAAACTCCTCAATGCCATTGGATGATTCCTGGAACATATTCCAGTCTGTGCTAGCAAAACAGTCCTGTAGCGCAGCATCCGCATCATCTGACTGCTCCCGTATTGAGTGAGTCACTGGTACTTCCTGCTTTAGATTTTGCTTGAAAGCACAAATCAGGAGAATATAATTATGGTCAGATTTGCCAACTGGAGGGCGAGGGAGAGCTTTGTACGCTTCTCTGTGTGTGGCGTAAATGTGGTCTAAAAAATGTTTTCCTCTGGTTGGAGAGAGAGAGAGAGAAAGAGAGAGAGAGAGAGAGAGAGAGAGAGAGAGAGAGAGAGAGAGAGAGAGAGAGGAGAGAGAGAGAGAGAGAGAGAGAGAGAGAGAGAGAGAGAGAGAGAGAGAGAGAGAGAGAGAGAGAGTGCTGAGCATTACCTCTCGTCCTGCCACATTTACCTTCAGCTTATTACCCAATAAAATCATCATATTTTGGCCCTCTGTGTTTGTTTGATTGCGTTTTCCCTAAGTGTCATTGAAAATATGTGAGATGTTATGTTACACACCCTATTGATTACCGGTGTTAATTAAGTTTTTTATGGTCTGCGTTTCACTTGTGATAATAGTATGGAAAAACAGGGCCGAGCCTCCATAAATCTTTCCCTTTATTTACAACTGCCAGCCATAAAAAGATCCAACTGTGTACATAACATTTTACTAACATTGATTTTGAAAATATTAATATAACTTTAACATCAGAGATGTATTATTCAATTTAGAACTACAAAGCATAAAATGCAGGCACTATAACTCAGTTAATGAACAGGAAAAGTCCATTACAAACCTATCAAAACCCGAGTCATCTGATCCACATAAGTGGCTTTCATATAACCCGGGAATCATTTACTTTAGCTGCACAGCTCCCTGTGTAAGGGTATACAATGTCTGTGTCCAAAATGGCACCCTATTCCCTATATAGTGCACTACTTTTGACCAGGACCCATAGGGAATAGGGTGCCATTTGGGACGCAGACAATATTTAGTGAACCTGCAGGTTATTAGATGGATGGGCGCTTAGAGACTGATGGATAGAGATGCTGAAGACATTATTAAATGTATTATTATAATTTCATTTCCTCCTCCTGTGCATTTATCTCTTAGGTCACTGGGTATCATCGTTTTCATTTAAAAAAAACTCCCTGGGTGCTTATTTAACAGTAATGTATTGTAGTGTGTGTGTGTGTGTGTGTGTGTGTGTGTGTGTGTGTGTGTGTGTGTGTGTGTGTGTGTGTGTGTGTGTGTGTGTGTGTGTGTGTGTGTGTGTGTGTGTGTGTGTGTGTGTGTGTGTGTGTGTGTGTGTGTGTGTGTGTGTGGAAATGTGTGTGTGTAAGGATCATAGGAAGGTTTATCACTACAAAGAATGTGTCTTCTTATAATCCGTGTTTAGTCTTCATGATGCTAATTTCGGCCAGTTTAATTGGTGTGTGAGTTATGAACAACATTTACTATATCCAATTTGTTGGACAAACTGATTCCTCCGGATCTGTGGCATCCATGTTTTACCACTCAGTAGTCAGACCAGAGGCTGGAGCTGGAGTCAGAGGAGAAGCTCATTGTTTTCCAGATCTACATGTAGAGAGGGACTAAGGAGAGGGAAAGAGAGGTATTATTTATAGTGTGTTTATTTATAGTGTGTTTATTTATAGTGTGTTTATTTATAGTGTGTTTTTTTAATAGTGTGTTTATTTATAGTATTTAAGAGAGGCTAAGTTGAGCTGTCCGTCTGTCTGTGTCTGTCTGTCTGTCTGTCTGTCTGTCTGTCTGTCTGTCTGTCTGTCTGTCTGTCTGTCTGTCTGTCTGTCTGTCTGTCTGTCTGTCTGTCTGTCTGTCTGTCTGTCTCCCCATGCCTTCAGTATATTATTGAAGTGGGTTTTAAATGTGGAATGTGAGTTATAATGAAGTGCTGAGTAGCATGGAGCAGTAATGAGTGGAGATTGGTCTGGCACTGGGAGATGCTGCCGGCCTGAAGGCCTAACCCTGCTGGGACTTAGTTACACCCCTCTTACCCCTCACCCTTCTCCCTCTCACCCTCCATCGTACCCCTGCTGCTCGCTCCCAGAGCCAGCCAGAGAAAAGAACAGTGCAGGGACATCATTGTCCATGATTGTCATCGTCGTCCCCCCGCCCATCCGTCCCTCACCATCGCGGGTCATGTGTGCAGCATTGTCTCTGAGGGGATCACTGAGCTGCAGGTTGTTTTAAGGCTAAGCCTGAGCCCTACTTCTGGGACATACTGCCCTCAGCTGCTATCAGCCGAGGGGGAGACAAACAACATTTACTCATTTAAAGGGATATAATGGTTATATGGACCTCATAGTCTTTAAGTGACTTTAACTTATTCATTATCTCACTCACACACACACAGTCAAAATGCATAATATAAAATAAAAAATCTAGAGGTGAATATTGACAGGTTTTGTTATTCATTGCATATCATGCAGCTATTCTATTTTCTCCCCTGTGTTTCCATAATGTCACTGTAACGATTCTCCTCTTCGTCTGAGGAGGAGTAGGAAATATCGGACCAATGTGCAGCGTGGTAAGTGTCCATAATTAGATTTTTAATACATCAACTGAACACTGAACAAAATAACAAAATAACAAAAGCACAAACAAACAACCGAAACAGTTCTGTATGGTGAAACACAGACACAGAAAATAACTACCCACAACCCATAGTGAGAAAACCGGCTACCTAAGTATGATTCTCAATCAGAGACAACGATCGACAGCTGCCTCTGATTGAGAACCATACCAGGCCACACACAGAAATACAAACATAGAAAACACAACATAGAATGCCCACCCCAGCTCACGCCCTGACCAAACACATAGAAATAGACAACCTAGCCATAAAACATAGAAACATACAAAGCAAACTATTGTCAGAACGTGACAGTCACTGTATCTATTTTCTCCCCTCTGTTGCCACAATGTCAGTGTATCTATTTTCTCCCCTGTGTTGCCATAATGTCAGTGTATATATTGTCTCCCCTGTGTAACCACAATGTTGCCAGTGTAGCGGAACACATCGCTAGCTATGAAATCATCCTCGGCTCTTTTAAAAAACGTCTCAATGCTTGATATTATTACCTATGAGCCATAATGAGACTATTCAATGGCCAAACATCACCGTTGTTCTTTTATTGTTCCGACACTCTCTCTCAGAGCGCCAGGGTTCAAAAGGTCACGCCCTCTATGCCCTCTCGACACGGAAAAACTGCCATTTATTCCCCTGCTTAATCGAAACACTGTGTACTAGAATGTACTACATCACAGTTATGCTTTGGGCAAATGAACGTCATTTTATTGATTTCATATCTGTCATTATAAGCCCTGGATCATATTCTCACAGGTCCTCCTGCTATGTTCAGTTATGACCCTGGAGATATGGATCGTCTGTCTCGCAGTATATCACTCTTTTATAAAGCCATATTTGTACAAGTACTGCATTGTGTCTTTCTCATGTGTCTTCGGGGGTGGCAAAATCTTTGGCTTTGGGTTAGTCACTTTTCATGCCTTTGTCATCCAGAGCCAGTGGTATATAGTAGTAGTAGAAAGGAATCCGTTGGGACAGTGTTTTAAACATAGATTTGTTGTCCAGCATTTGTCAAGGGCCTTTGGTAGCCATGAAGACTCAGTCACTGAACTTCTATTCTCCTCCCCACCCCCTTGATTAGGAAATATCTGTTACTGGACAGGAGGGCGATAACAAGCTGGAACACCGGCACATTTCAAAAACAGGTGATTCATACCAGGCTAACAGGTCATGTCAAGTTCCATGTTAGTATTTCACTTTCACTTTGATTAAAGATTTTTGGAAAAGATGGGAAAAGGACTCAATAGTGGTGTGGCCCTCGCTCTCCACAGCAGCAGTCCAGGGTTCCATATTTCCTGGAGAAATCGATAAGGAGGGAAATGAAGAAGCTGTTGCTGCTCTCTCTCTTTCTCTCTCAGGGTGCAACACTCCTTCATTCATTCTCCTCCTCTCTTCTTCTCTCCATGTATCACGAGAGGAGAGAGGGATCATACATAGAGAGGGGAGGAAAGAGGGAGGGAAGAGAAAGATACAAAGAGAGACTCTCAACTCTCCAGTCTACTGTTGAATCATTGGGCCGTGATCAGGCATTTCAATGGGGGTTTTGGAGCAAGGATGCGAAAGTTCTCTTCAACAAAAATATGTAATTGATATATGTATGTTATAATATATAACATTAAAATATAATATGGAGTATTCAAAATGAAATGCCTCATTATGATAAGGAAAACAAGGGAGACCAACTGCAGCTTTGTAATTGTCATGTTGAATTTGTTATGTGAATTTATTTTGGACAGATAGGAGAAACTAGAGCGAGAGCAATATGTTTATTGAATTCTATCTCATAATGGTTGTAATTCATTTCAGGTTTGACATGTTGCAAGGTTTGTATTTAGAGTAATAATTTCACCATGTGGCTGATTGTGCTAATTTGAATTGAGGTGATCCTAAGAATATATCAGTTTAAGGCTAACTAAATAGCCTATTGTTCTCAATTATGGCAACATTTGCAGTCTCTCGTTTCTCAGTTGTTCTTTGAAGACTCTAGACTCTTTATACTGACTGTAACTGTCAAATACCTTTCATCCGTAGTGTTTTACAGTTTTGATGTTTGATGTTATGCAGTAGACACCAGTGTAATTAACAGAACCCAGGCCTCACCAGTCCCTTCAGCAGGTGGGTGTACCAGTGTGCCATATCTCATCGCTCATGTAACAGCTGTACTTAAGAGGTCCTTAAAGGTCCTTAAGACCAGCTGCCTGTCGCACACACACACACACACACACACACACACACACACACACACACACACACACACACACACACACACACACACACACACACACACACACACACACACACACACACACACACACACACACACACACACACACACACACACACACACACACACACATAATACACACACACACACACACACACATAAATGCTTGAAATCACAAAAACACTCAAGTACACTCACATATACAACACGATTTATATACACATACACACAATATGCCCCCCTCTCCTTCCCTCACACATGCGTTCCAGCCCTCCCTTCCCTATCAGCCTCCCAGGCGGTGTGGTAGTGTATAACCAAGCCCTGGAGCCCTCTCCCTCAGCGGAGTGATTCAGAGCCCAGAGAGAGCTGCTGACCGCCAAGGATGAACGTCAACTCCCACCAGGGGGAAACAGGACAATTTGTTAGAGGGCTGATTAACAGTAATATGAATGTAACTGTACGCACACTCAGGGGAGTTGGGCGCAGGCCGCAATTACCCGCTGCCACTCGTCGCCCTCCAGCCGTAATGGGAAACAAATCTGTGGGAATATCGCCGGCCATCCGTCTTTATTTACACGTGCTGTAATGAGGGTTTGTGTTAATCGGAAGCTGTGGTTAGTAGGGGAGGCCTTGCTGTAACCTAGCGGTGCTTATAGGCACTACACACACACACACACACACACACACACACACACACACACACACACACACACACACACACACACACACACACACACACACACACACACACACACACACACACGCACACACTGTGGCAGCTCTGCATTAAACTACCAGGCTACAGGGATAGATAGAGATCAATATTTCAGATGCCTCCTATTGATCTCACTGAGAGAAGGATTACTTTTACAAGTCACACTCCTAACACTCCCAAAACTCAATTACACCAAGAGGAGGGTTGAGTTTTTACCACTAAGGATGAAAAGAAAACACTGTTGATGTTAGTGGATGTCAGTGTAGATATCAGAGTGGTTTATTCTTTTCTGCGTACATGTACTCTAGTAGTCTATTCCATATATGGCAAAATGCATTGAATTGAATCTCTATATAAACACATACATCAATACTGTCTCTCTCCCTTGTGGTCGAATCAGCATCACTAAAGCAGCATTGGTGTGAGACATGTCTCCATGTCCCTGTCATAGCTGTTAAACCATGCATCCCATCCAGGGCTCAGTCTCTCTGTACGAGCCCAGCTAAATGAGATGTCCACTGGGAAAATAGGAAGCCCTGCTGGCTCTCCTTTGGTGCTCTGTGTGGCTCTTTTCATGCCAATTAGACTCTGTGATATAGTCACAGCAGCAGATGCACCACGGCTGAATGGGCTAGCAGCCTCCGGGATCCCATCTCATCAGGACCCATGGCCCAGCTTCCCAACATGGGGTCAGGGTTAGACAGGGGAGATATAGATCTGGATACATGGGGAGTTGTGTACCTGTACCATATGTGTCTTTGGACTATTGTGGAGAGAAATGTATTTGTTTATGACTTACAGTAGTGAGAGCATGACTTAATAGTGAGAGCATGACTTACAGTAGTGAGTGCATACATTTTCATACTGGTCCCCCATGAGAATCAAACCCACAACCCTGGTATTACAAACCCCATCCTCTACCAACTGAGCTACACAGGACCATAACAACTACTGGATAATATTATTCTGTACATTTTATTTTATGACGTAAATAACGTAAATACCTAAAGAGTGATAAGATATATTGATCATATTTTTACTTACTGTAAGACAACTGATGTCATAATATGTACACAGAATGCATTTTTGTAACCTGTATGTTATGCTGGACCATAAAGGTTGATTTTGACCACTTCCTCCTCAGCAGCTCCCCTCAGCAGTCCTCCCTGCCCTCCACTACCTCTCTCCCTCCCCTCCACTACCTCTCTCCCTCCCCTCCACTACCTCTCTCCCTGCCCTCCACTACCTCTCTCCCTGCCCTCCACTACCTCTCTCCCTGCCCTCCACTACCTCTCTCCCTCCCCTCCACTACCTCTCTCCCTGCCCTCCACTACCTCTCTCCCTCCCCTCCCCTCCACTACCTCTCTCCCTCCCCTCCACTACCTCTCTCCCTCCCCTCCACTACCTCTCTCCCTGCCCTCCACTACCTCTCTCCCTCCCCTCCACTACCTCTCTCCCTGCCCTCCACTACCTCTCTCCCTCCCCTCCACTACCTCTCTCCCTGCCCTCCCCTCCACTACCTCTCTCCCTGCCCTCTACTACCTCTCTCCCTGCCCTCCCCTCCACTACCTCTCTCCCTGCCCTCCACTACCTCTCTCCCTCCCCTCCCCTCCACTACCTCTCTCCCTGCCCTCCACTACCTCTCTCCCTGCCCTCCACTACCTCTCTCCCTGCCCTCCACTACCTCTCTCCCTGCCCTCCACTACCTCTCTCCCTCCCCTCCACTACCTCTCTCCCTCCTCTCCACTACCTCTCTCCCTCCCCTCCACTACCTCTTTCCCTCCCCTCCACTACCTCTCTCCCTCCTCTCCACTACCTCTCTCCCTCCCCTCCACTACCTCTCTCCCTCCCCTCCACTACCTCTCTCCCTCCCCTCCACTACCTCTCTCCCTCCTCTCCACAACCTCTCTCCCTCCCCTCCACTACCTCTCTCCCTCCCCTCCACTACCTCTCTCCCTCCCCTCCACTACCTCTCTCCCTGCCCTCCACTACTTCTCTCCCTCCCCTCCACTACCTCTCTCCCTCCCCTCCAATACCTCTCTCCCTCCTCTCCACAACCTCTCTCCCTCCCCTCCACTACCTCTCTCCCTCCCCTCCACTACCTCTCTCCCTCCCCTCCACTACCTCTCTCCCTGCCCTCCACTACTTCTCTCCCTCCCCTCCACTACCTCTCTCCCTCCCCTCCACTACCTCTCTCCCTGCCCTCCACTACCTCTCTCCCTGCCCTCCACTACCTCTCTCCCTGCCCTCCACTACCTCTCTCCCTCCCCTCCACTACCTCTCTCCCTCCCCTCCACTACCTCTCTCCCTCCCCTCCACTACCTCTCTCCCTCCCCTCCACTACCTCTCTCCCTGCCCTCCACTACCTCTCTCCCTCCCCTCCACTACCTCTCTCCCTGCCCTCCACTACCTCTCTCCCTCCCCTCCACTACCTCTCTCCCTGCCCTCCCCTCCACTACCTCTCTCCCTGCCCTCTACTACCTCTCTCCCTGCCCTCCCCTCCACTAACTCTCTCCCTGTCCACTAACTCTCTCCCTCCCCTCCCCTCCACTACCTCTCTCCCTCCCCTCCCCTCCACTACCTCTCTCCCTCCCTCCACTACCTCTCTCCCTCCCCTCCACTACCTCTCTCCCTGCCCTCCACTACCTCTCTCCCTGCCCTCCAGTACCTCTCTCCCTCCCCTCCACTACCTCTCTCCCTCCCCTCCACTACCTCTCTCCCTGAACTCTACTACCTCTCTCCCTCCCCTCCACTACCTCTCTCCCTCCCCTCCACTACCTCTCTCCCTGCCCTCCACTACCTCTCTCCCTGCCCTCCACTACCTCTCTCCCTCCCCTCCACTACCTCTCTCCCTGCCCTCCACTACCTCTCTCCCTCCCCTCCACTACCTCTCTCCCTCCCCTCCACTACCTCTCTCCCTCCTCTCCACTACCTCTCTCCCTCCCCTCCACTACCTCTCTCCCTCCTCTCCACAACCTCTCTCCCTCCCCTCCACTACCTCTCTCCCTCCCCTCCACTACCTCTCTCCCTCCCCTCCACTACCTCTCTCCCTGCCCTCCACTACTTCTCTCCCTCCTCTCCACTACCTCTCTCCCTCCCTCCACTACCTCCTCTTCCCTGCCCTCCACTACCTCTCTCCCTGCCCTCACCTTACCTCTCATCCTGCCCCTCAACTACCTCTCTCCCTCCCCTCCACTAACCTCTCTCCCCTCCCTCCAACTACCCTCTCTCCCTCCCCTCCACTACCTCGTCATCCTGCCCTCCACTACCTTCTCCCCTCCACTACCTATCGCCCTGCATCAAACTAAAAAAAGCATCTACTCCATCATCATAACAATTCTCTCCCTGCCCCTACGTCCTCTCATCCCTCCCCTACACTAACCTCTCTTCCCTCCCCATCCACTACCTCTCTCCCTGAGCCCCTCACACTACCTCTCTCCTCTGCGCACCTCCACTCCATCTCTCCCTCCCCTCCACTACCTCTCTTTCCCTGCCCCTCCACTAACCTCTCTTCCCTGCCCTCTCTACCTCTCTCCCTCCCCTCCCTACCTCTCCAGCTCTCTCCTCCCCTTCCACTAGGGTACCTCTCCCTGAACTCTACTACCTCTCTCCCTCCCCTCCACTACCTCTCTCCCTCCCTCCACTACCTCTCTCCCTGCCCTCCACTACCTCTTCCCTCCCCCACTACCTCTCTCCTCCCCTCCACTACCTCTCTCCCTGCCCTCCACTACCCTCTCCCCCCCTCCACTACCTCTCTCCCTCCCCTCCACTACCTCTCTCCCTCCTCTCCACTACCTCTCTCCCTCCCCTCCACTACCTCTCTCCCCTCCACTACCTCTCTCCTCCCCTCCACTACCTCTCTCCCTGCCCTCCACTACCTCTCTCCCTGCCCTCCACTACCTCTCTCCCTGCCCTCCACTACCTCTCTCCCTGCCCCACTACCTCTCTCCCTCCCCTCCACTACCTCTCCCTCCCCTCCACTACCTCTCTCCCTGCCCTCCACTACCTCTCTCCTGCCCTCCATACCTCTCTCCCTGCCCTCCACTACCTCTCTCCCTCCCCTCCCTACCTCTCTCCCTCCCCTCCACTACCTCTCTCCCTGCCCTCTACTACCTCTCTCCCTCCCCTCCACTACCTCTCCCTCTGCCCTCCACTACCTCTCTCCCTCCCCTCCACTACCTCTCCTCCCCTCCACTACCTCTCTCCCTCCCCTCCACTACCTCTCTCCCTGCCCTCCACTACTCTCTCCCTCCCCTCCACTACCTCTCTCCCTGCCCTCCACTACCTCTCTCCCTGCCCTCTACTACCCTCTCCCTCCCTACCTCTCTCCCCCTCCACTACCTCTCTCCCTGCCTCCACTACCTCTCTC
>NW_024058658.1:0-50007 GCF_016432855.1 Salvelinus namaycush
ACATTGGAATAAAGAGATAATCCCACGAAAGAGAGAGAGAGAGCGAAAAAAGAGAGAGAGAGCGAGAGAGGGTTGGGGGGGTGGAGAGGCGGGAAAGAAAGGAGAGAGAGAGAGAGGGTGGGGGGTGGAGAGGGGGAAAGAGAGGAGAGAGAGAGGGTGGGGTGGAGAGGGGGGAAAGAGAGGAGAGAGAGAGGGTGAGGGTGGAGAGGGGGGAAAGAGAGGGAGAGAGAGAGGGTGGGGTTGTAGAGGGGGGAAAGAGAGGAGAGAGAGAGGGTGGGGTGGAGAGGGGGGAAAGAGAGGAGAGAGAGAGGGTGGGGTGGAGAGGGGGGAAAGAGAGGAGAGAGAGAGGGTGGGTGGTGGAGAGGGGGAAAGAGAGGAGAGAGAGAGGGTGGGGGGGTGGAGAGGGGGGAAAGAGAGGAGAGAGAGAGGGTGGGGGGGTGGAGAGGGGGAAAGAGAGGAGAGAGAGAGAGGGTGGGGGGTGGAGAGGGGGGGAAAGAGAGGAGAGAGAGAGGGTGGGGTGGAGAGGGGGGAAAGAGAGGGAGAGAGAGAGGGTGGGGTGGTGGAGAGGGGGGAAGAGAGGAGAGAGAGAGGGTGGGGGGGTGGAGAGGGGGGAAAGAGAGGAGAGAGAGAGGGTGGGGGGGTGGAGAGGGGGGAAAGAGAGGAGAGAGAGAGAGGGTGGGGGGTGGAGAGGGGGAAAGAGAGGAGAGAGAGAGGGTGGGGGGTGGAGAGGGGGGAAAGAGAGGAGAGAGAGAGGGTGGGGTGGTGGAGAGGGGGGAAAGAGAGGAGAGAGAGAGGGGAGGGTGGAGAGGGGGAACGAGAGGATGAGAGAGAGAGGGGGGTAGAGAGGGGGGAAAGAGAGGAGACAGAGAGAGAGAGAGAGAGAGAGAGAGAGAGAGGGAGAGAGAGAGGAGAGAGAGAGAGAGAGAGAGAGAGAGAGAGAGGAGAGAGAGAGAGAGAGAGAGAGAGAGAAAAGAGAGAGAGAGAGAGAGAGAGGTCATCTCCCTTTGCAATAAAGAGCAGGAACCCCCAAAAAAACAGAAATACAGACATTGTCATCCTACAAGAAACCTGGTATAGAGGAGATGGACCCACTGGTTGCCCTCTAGGTTACAGAGAGCTGGTAGTCCCATCCACCACACTACCAGGTGGGTGGTATAGAGGAGATGGACCCACTGGTTGTCCTCTAGGTTACAGAGAGCTGGTAGTCCCATCCACCACACTACCAGGTGGGTGGTATAGAGGAGATAGACCCACTGGTTGCCCTCTAGGTTACAGAGAGCTGGTAGTCCCATCCACCACACTACCAGGTGGGTGGTATAGAGGAGATGGACCCACTGGTTGTCCTCTAGGTTACAGAGAGCTGGTATTCCCATCCACCACACTACCAGGTGGGTGGTATAGAGGAGATGGACCCACTGGTTGCCCTCTAGGTTACAGAGAGCTGGTATTCCCATCCACCACACTACCAGGTGGGTGTCATAGAGGAGATGGACCCACTGGTTGCCCTCTAGGTTACAGAGAGCTGGTAGTCCCATCCACCACACTACCAGGTGTGAAACAGGGAAGATATTTTGGTATAAAGCAGACCTAACCCACTTTATTAAATTAATCAAAACAGGGACATTTTATGTTTGGTAAGAAATAAATCAGGAAATAATCTCAACAGTGAAAAGAGTGTACTACTGTATATCCAAAGTAGAATCCTTTTAATAAAGACAGCTTCTCCGTCCTGGAGGGGAAATCAACCATTTCCAGACACAGGGACATGCACTAGTCTGTGGCGACATAAATGCCAGAACTGGACAAGAACCTGACACCCTCAGCACACAGGGGGACAAACACACCTACCTGGAGGTGACAGCAATCCCTCCCCAATATGCCCTCCTGGACTCAACCACGACAACATAACCAACAAATACGGGTCGCAACTCCTGAAGCTCTGTCGGACGCTGGGTATCACAACCGGCCGTGATTGGAAGTCCGATAGGGCGGTGCACAATTGACCCAGCGCCGTCCGGGTTTGGCCGGGGTAGGCCGTCATTGTAAATAAGAATTTGTTCTTAACTTACTTGCCTAGGTAAATAAAGGTTACATAAAATTTAAAATTAAAAAGGAACTGAATAATATTAAGAAATGCTATAGATGGAAGGAAAGTAGTCTGGAAATCTCCACAAAAACAATTAGGCAACAACAAATTCAATCCCTTCTAGACAATTTCCTGGACAAAACGTTTCACTGTAATAGTGAAGGTGTAAACATGGCAGTAGAAAACCTTAACAGTATATTAGACCTCTCAGCTTCCCTATCAAATCTAAAAAATGTCAAGCAGAAAACCTAAGAAAATTAACAACAATGACAAATGGTTTGATGAAGAATGCAAAACCTAAGAAAAAAAAATGGAAACTTCTCTAACCAAAAACATAGAGTCTACGCCTTCACTATGGTGAATCACTAAAACAATTCAGAAATACACTACGGAAAAAGAAGGAACAGCACATCAGAAATCAGCTCAATGTAATTGAAGAATCCAACCACTTCTGGGAAAACTCTAACCAAACAACAACACGAAGAGTTATCTATCCAAAACAGAAATGATGTGTGGATAAACCACTTCTCTAATCTTTTTGGCTCTATAACAAAGAACAAACAGCAAAAACATATACATAATCAAATACAAATCTTAGAATCAACTATTAAAGACTACCAGAACCCACTGGATTTTCCGATTACCTTGAATGAACTACAGGGCAGAGCTGAGGATGATGTATAGCCAATTTAAACTCTTTAACATCATCATCAGCTCTGGCATCTTCCCCAATATTTCTAACCAATGACTGATCACCCCAATCCACAAAAGGGGAGACAAATTTGACCCCAATAACTACCGTGGGATATGCGTCAACAGCAACCTTGAGAAAATCCTCTGCGTTATCGTTAACAGCAGACTCGTACATTTCCTCAATGAAAACAATGTACTGAGCAAATGTCAAATTGGCTTTTTACCAAATTACAGTACAACAGACCACATATTCACCCTGCACACCCTAATTGTCAAGCAAACAAACCAAAACAAAGGCAAAGTCTTCTCATGCTTTGTTGATTTCAGAAAAAAGCATTCGACTTTATAAACATTATACAGGACATTATAAAATCCATTTACACAAACAACAAGTTTGCGGTTAAAATTGGCAGAAAACACACATTTCTTTCCACAGGGCCGTGGGGTGAGACAGGGATGCAGCTTAAGCCCCACCCTCTTCAACATATATATCAACGAATTGGCACTAGAATGGTCTGCAGCACCCAGCCTCACCCTACTAGAATCTGAAGTCAAATGTCTACTGTTTGCTGGGGATCTGGTGCTTCTGTCACCAACCAAGGAGGGTCTACAGCAGCACCTAGATCTTCTGCACAGATTCTGTCAGACCTGGGCGCTGACAGTAAATCTCAGTTAGACAAATTCCACCTAGGCACCATTGCCCTAGAGCACACAAAAAACGATAACTACCTCGGCCTAAACATCAGCGCCACAGGTAACTTCCACAAAGCTGTGAACGATCTGAGAGACAATGCAAGAAGGACCTTCTATGCCATCAAAAGGAAAATCTAATTCGACATACCAATTAAGATCTGGCAAAAAATACTTGAATCAGTTATAGAACCCATTACCCTTCATGGTTGTGAGGTCTGGGGTCCGCTCACCAACCAAGAATTCACAAAATCAGACAAAAACCAAATTGAGACTCTGCATGCAGAATTCTGCAAAAAATATTCTCTGTGTACAATGTAGAACACCAAATAATGTATGCAGAGCAGAATTAGGCTGATACTCGCTAATTATGACAATCCAGAAAAGAGACACAACAAAGGAGCTAACCCCTCCACAACAAAGTCATCACCTACAGAGAGATGAACCTGGAGAAGAGTCCCCTAAGCAAGCTGGTCCTGGGGCTCTATTCACAAACACAAACAGACCACACAGAACCCCAGGACAGCAACACAATTAGACCCAACCAAATCATGAGAAACAAAAAGATTATTAATTGATACATTGGAAAGAATTTACAAAAAAAATTGAGTAAACTAGAGAGAGAGAGTGAGAGAGAGAGGGAGAGAGAGAGAGAGTGAGAGAGAGAGAGAGAGAGAGAGAGACGGACAGAGAGGGAGAGAGAGACGGAGAGACAGAGAGAGAGAGAGAGAGAGAGAGAGAGAGAGAGAGAGAGAGAGAGAGAGAGAGAGAGAGAGAGAGAGAGACGGACAGAGAGGGAGGGAGAGAGAGACGGAGAGACAGAGACAGAGAGAGAGAGAGAGAGAGAGAGAGAGAGAGAGAGAGAGAGAGAGAGAGAGAGACAGAGAACAGAGAGAGAAACAGAGAGAGAGACAGAGAGATCACCAAAACCTCCCAGACCTGTCTTCACCTTCTGTGTCAATCCTTCACCTCCTGATCGGAGAGGTGTCAGCGAGGGGAGGAAGAGATTACTAGCAGAGAGAGGGGGATGAGAAGGAGGGGGATGGAGATGAACGGATCACCTTGCCAGATCCGCTGTGAAGGCCTCCGCTACGTGCACTTAGTGCTTCAGGACAACTCAACACGCAGGATGGCAGGCGGCAGACCTGGGTTCAAATACTATTTGAAATCTTTCAAAAGCATTTCCTTGAGCCTGCCTGGAGTGCCAGATTGTAAGGATTTTCTCTTTTACAACTATTCTATTGGTTCAATTGTGCCAGGCAAGCTCTACTAATCTCTACTAAAGTATTTGAAATGATTTCAAATAGTATCTGAACCCAGGTCTGGGGTAAGGTGGAGGGGTGAGGAGTGTTCCTTGCTCCCTGGGGCGACACTTATGTCCTGTCCTGGACCCCATTGTCATCTGACAGCCTGTCGTCTCTCAGCTTCTCCTCTCCTCTGTGAGCTGCTATACGCCTGGAGGAAACACACTTCCTCTCTACACATTCTTCCACCGTCCATTAACCCCTGAGAGGAGAGGGGGAGGAGGGAGAGGGACTAGTTCCGCCGAGAGCTTAGGGGGAGGAGGGAGAGGGACGAGTTACGCCGAGAGGAGAGGGTGAGGTCTGAGGGACTAGTACCCCCTGGGAGGAGAGGGGGAGGAGGGAGAGGGACGAGTTACGCTGAGAGGAGAGGGTGAGGTCTGAGGGACTAGTACCCCCTGAGAGGAGAGGGGGAGGAGGGAGAGGGACGAGTTCCGCCGAGAGGAGAGGGGGAGGAGGGAGAGGGACGAGTTCCCCCTGAGAGGAGAGGGTGAGGAGGGAGAGGGGCCGAGTACCCCCTGAGAGGAGAGGGGGAGGAGGGAGAGGGACTAGTTCCGCCGAGAGGAGAGGGGGAGGAGGGAGAGGGACGAGTTCCCCCTGAGAGGAGAGGGTGAGGAGGGAGAGGGCCGAGTACCCCCTGAGAGGAGAGGGTGAGGAGGGAGAGGGCCGAGTACCCCCTGAGAGGAGAGGGGGAGGAGGGAGAGGGACGAGTTCCGTCCAGAGGAGAGGGGGAGGAGGGAGAGGGACGAGTTCCCCCTGAGAGGAGAGGGTGAGGAGGGAGAGGGCCGAGTACCCCCTGAGAGGAGAGGGGGAGGAGGGAGAGGGCCGAGTACCCCCTGAGAGGAGAGGGTGAGGAGGGAGAGGGCCGAGTACCCCCTGAGAGGAGAGGGGGAGGAGGGAGAGGGACTAGTTCCGTCCAGAGGAGAGGGGGAGGAGGGAGAGGGACGAGTTCCCCCTGAGAGGAGAGGGTGAGGAGGGAGAGGGCCGAGTACCCCCTGAGAGGAGAGGGGGAGGAGGGAGAAGGACGAGTTCCACCGAGAGGAGGTGAGGAGGGAGAGGGACAAGTTCCACCTGAGAGGAGAGGGGGAGAGGGACTAGTTCCCCCTGAGAGGAGAGGGTGAGGAGGGAGAGGGACTAGTTCCCCCTGGGAGGAGAGGGGGAGAGGGACTAGTTCCCCCTGAGAGGGTGAGGTCTGAGGGACTAGTTCCCCCTGAGAGGAGAGGGGGAGGAGGGAGAGGGTGATGTCTGAGGGACTCTGAGTCCCAGTCCAGGTCAGGGGTGTATCAATGTCAGGGGCTGAAATGACAGGGCTTGTCAAATAGCAGTAGGCCCTTCAATTAAAGGACAGGTTGCACAGTATATTTCCACAAATCTAACGATGTAGGTTGATGATATTCAATCAAAATGTTTTTTTATGCAAAAGTTCAACATATATATACAATTAAATTTTGTCATTTTGAATTACATTATCATAGACGAATAATACATTGTGGCTTTGACGTCAAGAGAGGAACGGCCTGGTGGTGGGACGGCCTGGTGGTGGAACGGCCTGGTGGTGGAACGGCCTGGTGGAGGAACGGCCTGGTGGAGGAACGGCCTGGTGGTGGAACGGCCTGGTGGAGGAACGGCCTGGTGGTGGAACGGCCTGGTGGTGGGACGGCCTGGTGGTGGAACGGCCTGGTGGAGGAACGGCCTGGTGGTGGAACGGCCTGGTGGTGGGACGGCCTGGTGGTGGAACGGCCTGGTGGAGGAACGACCTGGTGGTGGAGCGGCCTGGTGGAGGAACGGCCTGGTGGTGGAACGGCCTGGTGGTGGAACGGCCTGGTGGTGGAACGGCCTGGTGGTGGAGCGGCCTGGTGGTGGAACGGCCTGGTGGTGGAGCGGCCTGGTGGTGGAGCGGCCTGGTGGTGGAACGGCCCGGTGGTGGAGCGGCCCGGTGGTGGAACGGCCCGGTGGTGGAACGGCCCGGTGGTGGAACGGCCCGGTGGAGGAACGGCCCGGTGGTGGAACGGCCCGGTGGTGGGAACGGTCCGATGGTGTAAAGGCCTGGTGGAGGAACGGCCCGGTGGAGGAACGGCCCGATGGTGTAAAGGCCCGGTGGAAGAACGGCCCGATGGTGGGAACGGTCCGATGGTGTAAAGGCCTGGTGGAGGAACGGCCCGGTGGAGGAACGGCCCGATGGTGTAAAGGCCCGGTGGAAGAACGGCCTGGTGGTGGGACGGCCTGGTGGAGGAACGGCCTGGTGGTGGAACGGCCTGGTGGTGGAACGGCCTGGTGGAGGAACGGCCTGGTGGTGGAACGGCCTGGTGGTGGGACGGCCTGGTGGTGGAACGGCCTGGTGGAGGAACGGCCTGGTGGTGGAACGGCCTGGTGGTGGAACGGCCTGGTGGTGGAACGGCCTGGTGGAGGAACGGCCCGGTGGTGGAACGGCCCGGTGGTGGGAACGGCCCGATGGTGTAAAGGCCTGGTGGAGGAACGGCCTGGTGGTGGGAACGGTCCGATGGTGTAAAGGCCTGGTGGAGGAACGGCCCGGTGGAGGAACGGCCCGGTGGTGGGAACGGCCCGGTGGTGGGAACAGCCCGATGGTGTAAAGGCCTGGTGGAGGAACGGCCCGGTGGTGGGAACGGTCCGATGGTGTAAAGGCCTGGTGGAGGAACGGCCCGGTGGTGGAACGGCCCGGTGGTGGGAACGGCCCGATGGTGTAAAGGCCCGGTGGAGGAACGGCCCGGTGGTGGGAACGGCCCGATGGTGTAAAGGCCTGGTGGAGGAACGGCCCGGTGGTGGAACGGCCCGGTGGTGTAAAGGCCCGGTGGTGGAACGGCCCGGTGGTGTAAAGGCCTGGTGGAGGTACACTGTTAACCGGCATGTTTGGTCAAAATGCTGGAAGATGGGAAGAAAGTGGTACAGCAGACTGGTGCTTCAGTCATATGCCTCACCTTGTCCTAAATGATGAAGATGGCTACCAACAGTAGAAGAGTCACCATGAAACTGAGGCAAAACAAACGGCTCTGTGCCCGCAGTCAATGTGGGCACCAAGTCCACTGACACCACTGGTGTGTTACTGCATCATGACGGGTGGGCTTCAGTGATGCATGTGAATGAGTAGCTACTAAAGTATACAACGTTTTGTCATGTTATGTTGCTAGGATATTTTTTTTTTTTTAAAGCAAAGATAGCAAGCTAGCTAGTGCACAGATCCATGAAAAACTAACTGGCCCACTCACATGTTGACCTGTTTAAATAAGAAGACAGTACAGAAGTGTCTTGTTTTGGTAGATTATGGAAACACAGTGTATGGATGAGACAGATGCTCCTGGCTGGATCCATCCATGGCTGTCTGTGCGATGCTCTTGGCTGGAACCATCCATGGCTGTCTGTGCGATGCTCTTGGCTGGATCCATCCATGGCTGTCTCTGTGATGCTCCTGGCTGGATCCATCCATGGCTGTCTGTGTAATTCTCCTGGCTGGATCCATCCATGGCTGTCTATCTGTGATGCTCTTGGCTGGATCCATCCATGGCTGTCTGTGCGATGCTCTTGGCTGGATCCATCCATGGCTGTCTCTGTGATGCTCCTGGCTGGATCCATCCATGGCTGTCTGTAGTTCTCTTGGCTGGATCCATCCATGGTTGTCTGTCTGTGATGCTCTTGGCTGGATCCATCCATGGCTGTCTGTAGTTCTCCTGGCTGCATCCATCCATGGCTGTCTGTAGTTCTCCTGGCTGGATCCATCCATGGCTGTCTGTAATGCTCTTGGCTGGATCCATCCATTAAATCAAATCAAATTTATTTTATATAGCCCTTTGTACATCAGCTAATATCTTGAAGTGCTGTACAGAAACCCAGCCTAAAACCCCAAACAGCAAGCAATGCAGGTGTAGAAGCACGGTGGATAGGAAAAACTCCCTAGAAAGGCCAAAACCTAGGAAGAAACCTAGAGAGAAACCAGGCAATGAGGGGCGGCCAGTCCTCTTCTGGCTGTGCCGGGTGGAGATTATAACAGAACATGGCCAAGATGTTCATAAATTACCAGCATGGTCAAATAATAATAATCACAGTAGTTGTCGAGGGTGTAGCAAGTCAGCACCTCAGGAGTAAATGTCAGTTGGCTTTTCATAGCCGATCATTAAGAGTATCTCTACCGCTCCTGCGGTCTCTAGAGAGTTGAAAACAGCAGGTCTGGGACAGGTAGCACGTCCGGTGGACAGGTCAGGGTTCCATAGCCGCAGGCAGAACAGTTGAAACTGGAACAGCAGCAAGGCCAGGTGGACTGGGGACAGCAAGGAGTCATCATGCCCGGTAGTCCTGACGCATGGTCCTAGGGCTCAGGTCCTCCGAGAGAGAGAAAGAAAGAGAGAAGGAGAGAATTAGAGAGAGCATACTTAAATTCACACAGGACACCGGATAAGACAGGAGAAGTACTCCAGTTATAACAAACTGACCCTAGCCCCCCGACACAGAAACTACTGCAGCATAAATACTGGAGGCTGAGACAGGAGGGGTCAGGACACACTGTGGCCCCATCCGATGATACCCCCGGACAAGGCCAAACAGGAAGGATATAACCCCACCCACTTTGCCAAAGCACAGCCCCCGCACCACTAGAGGGATATTTTCAACCACCAACTTACAATCCTGAGACAAGGCCGAGTATAGCCCACAAAGATCTCCGCCACGGCACAAACCAAGGGGGGGCGCCAACCCGGACAGGAAGACCACGTCAGCGACTCAACCCACTCAAGTGACGCACCCCTCCTAGGGACGGCATGAAAGAGCACCAGTAAGCCAGTGACTCAGCCCCTGTAATAGGGTTAGAGGCAGAGAATCCCAGTGGAGAGAGGGGAACTGGCCAGGCAGAGACAGCAAGGGCGGTTTGTTGCTCCAGAGCCTTTCCGTTCACCTTCACACTCCTGGGCCATCCATGGTTGTCTGTCTGTAATGCTCTTGGCTGGAACCATCCATGGTTGTCTGTCTGTAATGCTTTTGGCTGGATCCATCCATGGCTGTCTGTCTGTAATGCTCTTGGCTGGATCCATCCATGGCTGTCTGTCTGCAATGCTCTTGGCTGGATCCATCCATGGCTGTCTGTCTGTAATGCTCTTGGCTGGATCCATCCATGGCTGTCTGTCTGTAATTATCCTGGCTGGATCCATCCATGGTTGTCTGTCTATAGTTGTCCCTGCTGGATCCATCCATAGTTGTCTGTCTGTAATGCTCTTGACTGGGTCCATCCATGGCTGTCTGTCTGTAATGCTTTTGGCTGGATCCATCCATGGCTGTCTGTCTGTAATGCTCTTGGCTGGATCCATCCATGGCTGTCTGTCTGTAATGCTCTTGGCTGGATCCATCCATGGCTGTCTGTCTGTAATTATCCTGGCTGGATCCATCCATGGTTGTCTGTCTGTAGCTCTCCCTGCTGGATCCATCCATAGTTGTCTGTCTGTAATGCTCTTGGCTGGGTCCATCCATGGTTGTCTGTCTGCAGTTCTCCTGGCTGGATCCATCCATGGCTGTCTGTCTGTAATTCTCTTGGCTGGATCCATCCATTGCTGTCTGTCTGTGATTCTCCTGGCTGGATCCATGTATGTCTGTGTGTCTGTGATACCAGCACACCTCACTGAGTGCAATGTATGGCAAATATGTGATCCTCCTGGGACGGGGGCCAACGGGGGCCGGAGCCTGCTGTTTCAGAGACTACACCATGTCAGGGTGATGTATGTGATGCAGTAACACTAGCTCCGGGTAGACATAGGGGGGGAAGCAGTACCTCACTGGCTGTCCAACCAGCCCCTCAGATCCCTGGGACAGAGATATAGGGGCCGCATGTAAACATTTGAGACGTGTCAGTCACTTCTCTGAAAGGTGATTTATCATCATCACCAAGCTAACTGGGTCCTCTACCCTGACCCTGGTGCTGTACCCTGGACTGACCCTGGTGTTCTACCCTGACCCTGGTGTTCTACCCTAACCCTGGTGTTCTACCCTGACCCTGGTGTTCTACCCTGACCCTGGTGTTCTACCCTGACCCTGGTGTTCTACCTTAACCCTGGTGTTCTACCCTAACCCTGGTGCTCTACCCTAACCCTGGTGTTCTACCTTAACCCTGGTGCTCTACCCTAACCCTGGTGTTCTACCCTGATCCTGGTGTTCTACCCTGACCCTGGTGTTCTACCCTAACCCTGGTGTTCTACCTTAACCCTGGTGTTCTACCCTGATCCTGGTGTTCTACCCTGATACTGGTGTTCTACCCTGACCCTGGTGTTCTACCCTGACCCTGGTGTTCTACCTTAACCCTGGTGTTCTACCCTAACCCTGGTGTTCTACCCTGACCCTGGTGTTCTACCCTGACCCTGGTGTTCTACCTTAACCCTGGTGTTCTACCCTGACCCTGGTGTTCTACCTTAACCCTGGTGTTCTACCCTAACCCTGGTGTTCTACCCTAACCCTGGTGTTCTACCTTAACCCTGGTGTTCTACCCTAACCCTGGTGTTCTACCCTGACCCTGGTGTTCTACCTTAACCCTGGTGTTCTACCTTAACCCTGGTGTTCTACCCTAACCCTGGTGTTCTACCCTAACCCTGGTGTTCTACCTTAACCCTGGTGTTCTACCCTAACCCTGGTGTTCTACCTTAACCCTGGTGTTCTACCCTAACCCTGGTGTTTTACCCTGATCCTGGTGTTCTACCCTGACCCTGGTGTTCTACCCTGATCCTGGTGCTCTACCTTAACCCTGGTGTTCTACCCTAACCCTGGTGTTCTACCCTGACCCTGGTGGTCTACCCTAACCCTGGTGTTCTACCTTAACCCTGGTGTTCTACCCTAACCCTGGTGTTTTACCCTAACCCTGGTGTTCTACCCTGACCCTGGTGTTCTACCCTAACCCTGGTGTTTTACCCTGATCCTGGTGTTCTACCCTGACCCTGGTGTTCTACCCTGATCCTGGTGCTCTACCTTAACCCTGGTGTTCTACCTTAACCCTGGTGGTCTACCCTGACCCTGGTGGTCTACCCTAACCCTGGTGTTCTACCTTAACCCTGGTGTTCTACCTTAACCCTGGTGTTCTACCCTAACCCTGGTGTTCTACCCTAACCCTGGTGTTCTACCTTAACCCTGGTAGCCTACCCTGATCCTGGTGCTCTACCCTGACCCTGGTGCTCTACCCTAACCCTGGTGTTCTACCCTAACCCTGGTGTTCTACCTTAACCCTGGTGTTCTACCTTAACCCTGGTGTTCTACCTTAACCCTGGTGTTCTACCCTAACCCTGGTGTTCTACCCTGATCCTGGTGTTCTACCTTAACCCTGGTGTTCTACCCTAACCCTGGTGTTCTACCCTAACCCTGGTGTTCTACCTTAACCCTGGTGTTCTACCCTAACCCTGGTGTTCTACCTTAACCCTGGTGTTCTACCTTAACCCTGGTGTTCTACCCTGACCCTGGTGTTCTACCTTAACCCTGGTGTTCTACCCTAACCCTGGTGTTCTACCCTAACCCTGGTGGTCTACCCTGACCCTGGTGTTCTACCCTGATCCTGGTGTTCTACCCTGATACTGGTGCTCTACCCTGACCCTGGTGTTCTACCTTAACCCTGGTGTTCTACCCTGACCCTGGTGTTCTACCCTAACCCTGGTGTTCTACCCTAACCCTGGTGTTCTACCCTAACCCTGGTGTTCTACCCTAACCCTGGTGGTCTACCCTGACCCTGGTGGTCTACCCTAACCCTGGTGTTCTACCCTAACCCTGGTGTTCTACCTTAACCCTGGTGTTCTACCCTAACCCTGGTGTTCTACCCTAACCCTGGTGGTCTACCCTGACCCTGGTGGTCTACCCTAACCCTGGTGTTCTACCCTAACCCTGGTGTTCTACCTTAACCCTGGTGTTCTACCTTAACCCTGGTGGTCTACCCTGACCCTGGTGGTCTACCCTAACCCTGGTGTTCTACCTTAACCCTGGTGGTCTACCCTAACCCTGGTGTTCTACCCTGACCCTGGTGTTCTACCCTAACCCTGGTGTTCTACCCTAACCCTGGTGTTCTACCCTAACCCTGGTGGTCTACCCTGACCCTGGTGCTCTACCCTAACCCTGGTGTTCTACCCTAACCCTGGTGTTCTACCTTAACCCTGGTGTTCTACCTTAACCCTGGTGTTCTACCTTAACCCTGGTAGTCTACCCTAACCCTGGTGATCTACCCTACCCTGACCCTGGTCTGTATCGGCCTGTATAAGTCTGTATCAGTCTGTATCGGTCTGTATCTGTTTGTGTTGGTCTGTATCGGTCTGTATCAGTCTGTATCAGTCTGTATCGGTCTGTATCAGTCTGTATCGGTCTGTATCAGTCTGTATCCGTGTATCAGTCTGTGTCGGTCTGTATCAGTCTGTATCCAGTGGCGGTCAGTGCTGTTTATGCCTTATTTCTATTACAGCATATTGGATGACTGTCATTCATATTCCATTCACCCAGTTAAATGTAACAGTGATAGGTTTAGGTTACTGTCATTCATATTCCATTCACCCAGTTCAATGTAACAGTGATAGGTTTAGGTTACTGTCATTCATATTCCATTCACCCAGTTCAATGTAACAGTGATCGGTTTTCACAGGAAAAACACAACTAGACAATCATTTGTGCCAGGTGTGATATCCCTCCTAAATAGCTCGGGCGAATGTTCCTATAGACTCAGTAAGACCAGCAGGCTAATGTTCCTATAGCCCAGTAAGGCCAGCAGGCTAATGTTCCTATCCACCCAGTAAGGCCAGCAGGCTAATGTTCCTATAGACTCAGTAAGGCCAGCAGGCTAATGTTCCTATAGACTCAGTAAGGCCAGCAGGCTAATGTTCCTATAGACCCAGTAAGGCCAGCAGGCTAATGTTCCTATAGACCCAGTAAGGCCAGCAGGCTAATGTTCCTATCCACCCAGTAAGACCAGCAGGCTAATGTTCCTATAGACTCAGTAAGACCAGCAGGCTAATGTTCCTATCCACCCAGTAAGACCAGCAGGTTAATGTTCCTATAGACTCAGTAAGACCAGCAGGCTAATGTTCCTATCCACTCAGTAAGACCAGCAGGCTAATGTTCCTATAGACCCAGTAAGGCCAGCAGGCTAATGTTCCTATCCACCCAGTAAGACCAGCAGGCTAATGTTCCTATAGACTCAGTAAGACCAGCAGGCTAATGTTCCTATCCACCCAGTAAGACCAGCAGGCTAATGCTCCTATTCACTCAGTAAGGCCAGCAGGCTAATGTTCCTATAGACTCAGTAAGGCCAGCAGGCTAATGTTCCTATCCACTCAGTAAGGTCAGCAGGCTAATGTTCCTATCCACCCAGTAAGACCAGCAGGCTAATGTTCCTATCCACCCAGTAAGGCCAGCAGGCTAATGTTCCTATCCACTCAGTAAGGCCAGCAGGCTAATGTTCCTATCGACTCAGTAAGACCAGCAGGCTAATGTTCCTATAGACTCAGTAAGGCCAGCAGGCTAATGTTCCTATCGACTCAGTAAGACCAGCAGGCTAATGCTCCTATCCACTCAGTAAGACCAGCAGGCTAATGTTCCTATAGACTCAGTAAGACCAGCAGGCTAATGTTCCTATCTACCCAGTAAGGCCAGCAGGCTAATGTTCCTATAGACTCAGTAAGGCCAGCAGGCTAATGTTCCTATCGACTCAGTAAGACCAGCAGGCTAATGTTCCTATCCACTCAGTAAGACCAGCAGGCTAATGTTCCTATAGACTCAGTAAGACCAGCAGGCTAATGTTCCTATCCACCCAGTAAGACCAGCAGGCTAATGTTCCTATAGACTCAGTAAGACCAGCAGGCTAATGTTCCTATAGACTCAGTAAGACCAGCAGGCTAATATTCCTATCGACTCAGTAAGGCAAGCAGGCTAATGTTCCTAAAGACTCAGTAAGACCAGCAGGCTAATGTTCCTATAGACTCAGTAAGACCAGCAGGCTAATGTTCCTATAGACTCAGTAAGACCAGCAGGCTAATGTTCCTATCCACTCAGTAAGACCAGCAGGCTAATGTTCCTATCAACTCAGTAAGACCAGCAGGCTAATGTTCCTATCCACTCAGTAAGACCAGCAGGCTAATGTTCCTATAGACCCAGTAAGACCAGCAGGCTAATGTTCCTATCAACTCAGTAAGGACAGCAGGCTAATGTTCCTATATACTCAGTAAGACCAGCAGGCTAATGTTCCTATAGACTCAGTAAGGCCAGCAGGCTAATGTTCCTATAGACTCAGTAAGGCCAGCAGGCTAATGTTCCTATAGACTCAGTAAGACCAGCAGGCTAATGTTCCTATCAACTCAGTAAGGACAGCAGGCTAATGTTCCTATATACTCAGTAAGACCAGCAGGCTAATGTTCCTATAGACTCAGTAAGGCCAGCAGGCTAATGTTCCTATAGACTCAGTAAGGCCAGCAGGCTAATGTTCCTATAGACTCAGTAAGGCCAGCAGGCTAATGTTCCTATAGACTCAGTAAGACCAGCAGGCTAATGTTCCTATAGACTCAGTAAGACCAGCAGGCTAATGTTCCTATCCACTCAGTAAGACCAGCAGGCTAATGTTCCTATCGACTCAGTAAGGCCAGCAGGCTAATGTTCCTATAGACTCAGTAAGACCAGCAGGCTAATGTTCCTATAGACTCAGTAAGGCCAGCAGGCTAATGTTCCTATCGACTCAGTAAGACCAGCAGGCTAATGTTCCTATCGACTCAGTAAGACCAGCAGGCTAATGTTCCTATAGACTCAGTAAGGCCAGCAGGCTAATGTTCCTATAGACTCAGTAAAGCCAGCAGGCTAATGTTCCTATAGACTCAGTAAGGCCAGCAGGCTAATGTTCCTATCGACTCAGTAAGACCAGCAGGCTAATGTTCCTATCCACTCAATAAGGCCAGCAGGCTAATGTTCCTATCCACTCAGTAAGACCAGCAGGCTAATGTTCCTATCCACCCAGTAAGGCCAGCAGGCTAATGTTCCTATCGACTCAGTAAGACCAGCAGGCTAATGTTCCTATCCACTCAATAAGGCCAGCAGGCTAATGTTCCTATCCACCCAGTAAGACCAGCAGGCTAATGTTCCTATCGACTCAGTAAGGCCAGCAGGCTAATGTTCCTATCGACTCAGTAAGGACAGCAGGCTAATGTTCCTATAGACTCAGTAAGACCAGCAGGCTAATGTTCCTATCGACTCAGTAAGGCCAGCAGGCTAATGTTCCTATAGACTCAGTAAGACCAGCAGGCTAATGTTCCTATCGACTCAGTAAGGCCAGCAGGCTAATGTTCCTATCGACTCAGTAAGACCAGCAGGCTAATGTTCCTATCGACTCAGTAAGACCAGCAGGCTAATGTTCCTATAGACTCAGTAAGGCCAGCAGGCTAATGTTCCTATCCACTCAGTAAGGCCAGCAGGCTAATGTTCCTATAGACTCAGTAAGGCCAGCAGGCTAATGTTCCTATAGACTCAGTAAGGCCAGCAGGCTAATGTTCCTATAGACTCAGTAAGGCCAGCAGGCTAATGTTCCTATAGACTCAGTAAGACCAGCAGGCTAATGTTCCTATCCACCCAGTAAGACCAGCAGGCTAATGTTCCTATCCACCCAGTAAGACCAGCAGGCTAATGTTCCTATCCACCCAGTAAGGTCAGCAGGCTAATGTTCCTATAGACTCAGTAAGGCCAGCAGGCTAATGTTCCTATAGACTCAGTAAGGCCAGCAGGCTAATGTTCCTATAGACTCAGTAAGACCAGCAGGCTAATGTTCCTATAGACTCAGTAAGGCCAGCAGGCTAATGTTCCTATAGACATAGTAAGGCCAGCAGGCTAATGTTCCTATCCACTCAGTAAGGCCAGCAGGCTAATGTTCCTATAGACTCAGTAAGACCAGCAGGCTAATGTTCCTATCCACTCAGTAAGGCCAGCAGGCTAATGTTCCTATCGACTCAGTAAGGCCAGCAGGCTAATGTTCCTATAGACTCAGTAAGACCAGCAGGCTAATGTTCCTATCGACTCAGTAAGGCCAGCAGGCTAATGTTCCTATCGACTCAGTAAGGCCAGCAGGCTAATGTTCCTATCCACTCAGTAAGACCAGCAGGCTAATGTTCCTATAGACTCAGTAAGACCAGCAGGCTAATGTTCCTATCCACTCAGTAAGGCCAGCAGGCTAATGTTCCTATCCACCCAGTAAGGCCAGCAGGCTAATGTTCCTATAGACTCAGTAAGACCAGCAGGCTAATGTTCCTATAGACTCAGTAAGGCCAGCAGGCTAATGTTCCTATCCACCCAGTAAGGTCAGCAGGCTAATGTTCCTATCCACCCAGTAAGACCAGCAGGCTAATGTTCCTATCCACCCAGTAAGACCAGCAGGCTAATGTTCCTATAGACTCAGTAAGGTCAGCAGGCTAATGTTCCTATCCACTCAGTAAGGCCAGCAGGCTAATGTTCCTATCCACTCAGTAAGGGAAGTCCCCCCCCAATTGTACAAAATAACATGGCAACTTATTGGCACCGAGCGCAGCATATACACGATGGACAAGTACACTACTTCTGGCGGTGTTTCATCCAAAGTTGATGGCAAATGCCATATTGCAAATGAGCTGTGTAACACTCCAAAATTCCTATAGTGGGCGAGTTTGTTCTATCTAAATTTTTCATAGGCCTTTTGTAACGCAAGTCAAGACCCAAGATTAAAATTTTGAGATTTTGAAAGTTTTGTCAAAAACTTATCACCCCCTTAAAAAAGTGCTTTCTGGACCGTTTTTCGAAATTCTTTCGAGTTTTATGTCAATTACACATGTGTAAGAACTGTATGAAAATACTTTTGTCAAATTTTATTAACATAATTTTTTTGAAATTTTTATTTGTACTTAAGAAATATGTTTTGTGCATTTGGAATGTGATTTCATAGGAAGTCAAAAGTCAAAAGTCAAAAATGTCAAAAATTTGGAAAAAACGTATCACCCCCTTTAAAAAAGTGCTTTCTGGACCGTTTTTCGAAATTCTTTTGAGTTTTATGTCAATTACACATGTGTAAGAACTGTATGAAAATACTTTAGTCACATTTATTATCATAATTTTTTATAAATGTTTACTTGTACTTAAGGAATATGTTTTGTGCATTTGGAATGTGATTTCATAGGAAGTCAAAAGTCAAAAATGTCAAAAATTTGGAAAAAACGTATCACCCCTTCATAGTCGAAAATAACATTTTTTTTTAAAAGGCCAAAATGAAGCATTTAAAACTGTATTGAAAATCGTGCGTGGTAACCCAAAACATGAAACAGAATATTTTTTGACTTTTTTTGAAAACCTCCATAAATCACTCAGGCCAGCACCCATTGATTTTTGCCCGTAGTATAGTGCTCCCAGAGCGGGTATGGAAGTCTGGATCCCCCCTAAAAGCATTTAAGGCTCTGTGTGTCTTTAAGCACCATACTTTTTCATTCCATCCTTGCTGTGTGTGTCTGTGTGTGTGTGTGTGAGCTTTTCTTTGACATCTGATTAGAGAAATGACTGATTTACACTTCATGAGGGTTGCCTAATCACACACTTAAAGTTTTGGAAAGATCTGACTTTTTTAACCCTTTGAAACAGCACCTATGACCCCATTTTAAGGCACTTCCGGTTGGCACAGGAAGCTATAAGTAAAGACCTATCCTGATCGGGGTATGCTTTTACAGAATCCTGAGTTTTAAGTCTATACGTTAAGAACTGACTGATTTACACAGGGTTGAATGCACTATATATCACAAACTGCTGGTTGGGTAAAACACTTTTAGGGTGATTTTATCACTTCCGGTTGCTCCAGGAAGCTTAGAATCAACACAGGTAGACCTCATAGTGGCTTGATGGATTGTCATTGAAGACAGGTTCATAAGACATTCATAACCCACATAGGGTTTATTTAAAGAATGCACGTTACATTTGCATATGATTCAACAGTGAAAAACATCACATCATATTGCAAACATAACACACTGTTGAATCATATTGCAAACACACACTGTTACATTTGCAATATGATGTGTTGAATCATATTGCAAACATAACACACAGTGTTACATTTGTAATATGATGTGTTGAATCATATTGCAAACATAACACACAGTGTTACATTTGCAATATGATGTGTTGAATCATATTGCAAACATAACACACAGTGTTACATTTGTAATATGATGTGTTGAATCATATTGCAAACATAACACACAGTGTTACATTTGCAATATGATGTGTTGAATCATATTGCAAATGTAACGTGCATTCTTTAAATACTTTAGAAATACAAAATTGAACGTCCTGATGACCTCAGGATGGCCGGGCAGTGTTAGTGGTTCCTCTCCATCGCTCGTTGCGTGGTAATTTCATCATGTCGATTTTGGTGATGGTACCCCCCCCGTTGAAACATATTGCAAATGCACAAAAGTCAACTAGCAAGTCAGTGTCCATCAGTCAATTGGATATTGTCAGACACCAAACTGATACCATCTGACACTAAACTCACTTTTTCCAACTCCTTTAGAAGCCAACTATAACATATTTCAGAGCAGGCCCAAAATTCACAGCGCCTTCCATTTAAACCATAATAAAACAAATAATACGTAGTTATGTTCTAGCTGCGGGTCCAGTTCTCACATTATGTTTAGCCCTATGTGAGGCGACCTCGAATCCCAAGTTTCGGCTCGATAGGTCATTCGGTGCCCGAGCAATACCTTAATTGGTGCTGAAAATCCACTTTTTTCATTGCCTTGCTACGGGGTCCTTGAATGAGCAATCAAACAGGCTCGTTGGGGTCTGACTCTATGGGCCGAGCCGGTTTCAATGCACCTAGTCTTGAGACTCTGGGACTTTTCTAAATGTCGTCAGTTTCGTTGAGCTGAAAATGAATTGAAAACATAGCAAATACACGAGGCTGTTTATCGGTCTGAGAACCTTCTAGAGCCACATAACTCACCGTGCACAATCGACCTGAGGTCTAGAACAGGTTTGTAAAGTTTCAGAACTCTAAGTCTGACGGTTCTTTAAAAGTTGGAACAAAAGTAACTACTACAGGCACTGTCTGCCTCTTAGCCCCTCAGTGTGTCCCTCCATCATTTCTGTTTGGGTGTGTACATTTTTCTTTGAAATCTGATGGGACTAATGACTGATTTACAGTTCAGGAGGGTTGCCTAATCACAATTATGAAGTTTTGGAAAGATTTGACATTTTTAACCCTTCAAAACAGCCCATTTGACACCAATTATGGCACTTCCGGTTGGCACAGGAAGCTGAAAGTAAAGACATATACTCACTGGAGTATGCTGTTACAGAATCCTGAGTTTTAAGTCTATATGTTAAAAATTGACTGATTTACATAGGGCTGAATGCACTATTTCTCTCAAATTGCAGGGTGCTTATTGCAAACACTTTTAGGGTGATTTTAACCACTTCCGGTTGCTCCAGGAAGCTTAGAATCGACACAGGTAGACCTCATGGTGGCCTAATGGACTGTCATCAAAGACAGGTTCATAAGACATTCATAACCCACATAGGCTTCAGGTTGAATTTAGGGGAGCAGTCAATGTATTCCTATGGGGCGAAATGTCATTGTAAACTGTTTGATGTAAACACCTTCTTTTAACTGTGAAGGGTTAATGCCACAAGCTCAAGGATAGGCTTGCACAGATCGGGAGGACCTTAAGAACATTCCTGAGGTGAAATTGTGTTTCTAACCTGAACGGTTCTCTCTCTGTCTCCCAAAAGCAAATAAAATTGACATTGAGGTCAAAAGGTCATTCGTGTCCGTTCTCTTGTAACGGTCGCTGCGCTCAGACCGAGCGAGCTACGGTCAAGCGGGGCATCCCGTTGAACTCGGCACGGCCTGGAGAATATGGCGATGTCATTTTAGTGGTGATTTCAGAATGCTATTTTGGTGCATTCATGGAAGGCGCTGTGAATTTTGGGCCTGCTCTGAAATATGTGATAGTTGGCTTCTAAAGGAGTTGTAAAAAGTGAGTTTGGAGTCAGATGGTATCAGTTTGGTGTCTGAAAATATCCAATTGACTGATGGACACTTGCTAGTTGACTTTTGTTGACACTTGCTAGTTGACTTGCTAGTCGACTTTTGTACATTTGCAATATGTTTCAACGCGGGGGTACCATCACCAAAATCGACATGATGAAATTTCACGCAACGAGCGTTGGAGAGGAACCACTATCACTGCCCGGCCATCCTGAGGTCATCAGGACGTTGACTTTTGTATTTCTAAAGTATTTAAAGAATGCACGTTACATTTGCAATATGATTCAACATCACATCATATTGCAAATCTAACGTGCATTTGCAATATGATGTGATGTTGAATCATATTGCAAATGTAACGTACATTCTCTTAAATACTTTAGAAATGCAAAAGTCAACGGTCTGATGACCTCAGGATGGCCGGGCAGTGATAGTGGTTCCTCTCCATCGCTCGTTTCGTGAAATTTCATCATGTCGCTTTTTCCTCATGGTACCTCCCCGTTGAAACATATTGCAAATGTACAAAAGTCAACGAGCAAGTCAGTGTCCATCAGTCAAATAGATATTTTCAGACACCAAACTGATACCATCTGACTCCAAACTCACTTTTTCCAACTCCTTTAGATGCCAACTATAACATATTTCAGAGCAGGCCCAAAATTCACAGCGCCTTCCATTTAAACCATAATAAAACAAATAATACGTAGTTATGTTCTAGCTGCGGGTCCAGTTCACACATTATGTTTAGCCCTATGTGAAGCGACCTCGAATCCCAAGTTTCGGCTCGATAGGTCATTCGGTGCCCGAGCAAAACCCTAATTGGTGCTGAAATTCCACTTTTTTCATTGCCTTGCTACGGGGTCCTTGAATGAGCAATCAAACAGGCTCGTTGGGGTCTGTCTCTATGGGCCGAGCCGGTTTCAACGCACCTAGTCTTGAGACTCTGGGACTTTTCTAAAGGTCGTCCGTTTCGTTGAGGTCAAAATGAATTGAAAACATGGCAAATACACGAGGCTTTTTATCGATCCGAGAACCTTCTAGAGTCATATAATTCACCGTGCACAATCGACCTGAGGTCTAGAACAGGTTTGTAAATTTTCAGAACTCTAGGTCTGACGGTTCTTTAAAAGTTGGAACAAAAGTAACTACTGCAGGCACTGTCTGCCTCTTAGCCCCTCAGTGTGTCCCTCCATCATTTCTGTGTCGGTGTGTATTTTTTTTTGTTGAAATCTGATGGGATGAAGGACTGATTTACAGTTCATGAGGGTTGTCTATTCACATATATGAAGTTTTGGAAAGATTTGACATTTTTAACCCTTCGAAACAGCCCATTTGACACCAGTTATGGCACTTCCGGTTGTCACAGGAAGCTATAAATAAACACATATCATCACTGGAGTAGGCTGTTACAGAATCCTGAGTTTTAAGTCTGTATGTTAAAAATTGACTGATTTACATAGGGCTGAATGCACTATTTCTCTCAAACTGCAGGTTGGCTATGGCAAACACTTTTAGGGTGATTTAACCACTTCCGGTTGCTCCAGGAAGCTTAGAATCGACACAGGTAGACCTCATGGTGGCCTGATGGACTGACATCAAAGACAGGTTCATAAGACATTCATAACCCACATAGGCTTTAGGTTGAATTTAGAGGTGCAGTCAATGTATTCCAATGGGGAGACATTTCATTGTAAACTATTTGATGTAAACACCTTCTTTTAACTGTTAAGGGTTAATGCCACAAGGTCAAGGTTGGGCTTGCACAGATCGGGAGGACCTTAGGATTGTTCCTGAGGTGAAATTGTGCTTCTAACCTTAATGGTTCTCTCTCTGTCTCCCAAAATCAAAGAAAATTGACATTGAGGTCAAAAGGTCATTTGTGTCCGTTCTCTTGTAACGGTCGCTGCGCTCAGACCGAGCGAGCTACGGTCAAGCGGGGCATCTCGTTGAACTCGGCACGGCCTAGAGATAATAGTAATGCCATTGTGGGCTTTGTGTGTCTTTAAGCACTGTACTTTTTCACTCCATCCTTCCTTTTTGTGTGTGTGTGTTTGTGTGAGAGAGCTTTTCTTTGACATCTGTTGGGATAAATGACTGATTACAGTTCATGAGGGTTGTCTAATCACACAAGTGAAGTTTTGAAAAGATCTGACCTTTATTACCCTTCAAACCTGACCCTGTGGCACCATTTTAAGGTACTTCCAGTTGACATAGGAAGCTGAAATTGAACACATACCCTCCTTGGCGTAGGCTCTTATATAATATTGAGTTTTAAGTCTTTATGTTAAGAACTGACTTATTTAAAGAGGGTTAAATGAGTGTGTGTTATTTCATAAAATCATATAAAATCACAGGATTCTCGCAGAGCTTCGAGACCCACTTTAAAAATGTACGTCTGAACACACTGCAACTGGATCTGTGAATTTTTTGAAAAAAAAATTCCTCTTTGTGAACATCACCAAACGGTCAATGTACGATTTCTCTTAAATTACGATAGATAAATGGCTGGTTCTTTTTTTCCTGACACCGTATGCTTATGTACTTTGACATGAAGCGGTCAAATTAGCACCCTACTTGCGTTTTAACCCTTTAATCCCAGAAAAATGGCCATAACTCAAAAAGCGCCGAGGTCTCGACGCCATCTTGTTCGGGGCCAACTGCCCATTACTCCAAACCTACGCTCGCCGAGTTTCGTCTTCTAAATATTTTCAGTTTAGGAGAAAAGGCCGCGCTCGTTTGCCACGTGCTCGTGCGCCTGCAATATGATTTATTTTCCCTCTTGTGGGAATTTTCGAGAATGCAGAAAAAAGTCAAAAATTTGTCATTTTTATAAAACGGAAACCGAAAGTCCGAGACGTTTTTTTGAGTGACTTCCTGAAAGAGCTCTCCGCCGCCCACGGCCCGACGCCGTCCGCGATTTTCTGCGACGTCGCAAGACGTCAGGTAAGGGACCGTACATTTGCAATGGGACTTTCTTCACTAACCATACGGCTCCCGTCTCAGAGTTCCCTTAATGTATGTAAGGCCAGCAGGCTAATGTTCCTATCCACTCAGTAAGACCAGCAGGCTAATGTTCCTATAGACTCAGTAAGGTCAGCAGGCTAATGTTCCTATAGACTCAGTAAGGCCAGCAGGCTAATGTTCCTATCCACCCAGTAAGGCCAGCAGGCTAATGTTCCTATAGACTCAGTAAGACCAGCAGGCTAATGTTCCTATAGACGCAGTAAGGCCAGCAGGCTAATGTTCCTATAGACTCAGTAAGGCCAGCAGGCTAATGTTCCTATCAACTCAGTAAGGCCAGCAGGCTAATGTTCCTATCAACTCAGTAAGGCCAGCAGGCTAATGTTCCTATCCACTCAGTAAGGCCAGCAGGCTAATGTTTCTATAGACTCAGTAAGACCAGCAGTCTAATGCTCCTATCCACTCAGTAAGGCCAGCAGGCTAATGTTTCTATAGACTCAGTAAGACCAGCAGTCTAATGCTCCTATCCACTCAGTAAGGCCAGCAGGCTAATGTTTCTATAGACTCAGTAAGACCAGCAGTCTAATGCTCCTATCCACTCAGTAAGGCCAGCAGGCTAATGTTTCTATAGACTCAGTAAGACCAGCAGTCTAATGCTCCTATCCACTCAGTAAGGCCAGCAGGCTAATGTTTCTATAGACTCAGTAAGACCAGCAGGCTAATGTTCCTATCCACTCAGTAAGGCCAGCAGGCTAATGTTCCTATAGACTCAGTACGTCCAGCAGGCTAATGTTCCTATCCACTCAGTAAGACCAGCAGGCTAATGTTCCTATCGACCCAGTAAGACCAGCAGGCTAATGTTCCTATCCACCCAGTAAGACCAGCAGGCTAATGTTCCTATAGACTCAGTAAGACCAGCAGGCTAATGTTCCTATCCACCCAGTAAGACCAGCAGGCTAATGTTCCTATCCACTCAGTAAGACCAGCAGGCTAATGTTCCTATAGACTCAGTAAGGCCAGCAGGCTAATGTTCCTATAGACTCAGTAAGGCCAGCAGGCTAATGTTCCTATCCACTCAGTAAGGCCAGCAGGCTAATGTTCCTATAGACTCAGTAAGGCCAGCAGGCTAATGTTCCTATCCACTCAGTAAGGCCAGCAGGCTAATGTTTCTATAGACTCAGTAAGACCAGCAGTCTAATGCTCCTATCCACTCAGTAAGGCCAGCAGGCTAATGTTTCTATAGACTCAGTAAGACCAGCAGTCTAATGCTCCTATCCACTCAGTAAGGCCAGCAGGCTAATGTTTCTATAGACTCAGTAAGACCAGCAGTCTAATGCTCCTATCCACTCAGTAAGGCCAGCAGGCTAATGTTTCTATAGACTCAGTAAGACCAGCAGTCTAATGCTCCTATCCACTCAGTAAGGCCAGCAGGCTAATGTTTCTATAGACTCAGTAAGACCAGCAGGCTAATGTTCCTATCCACTCAGTAAGGCCAGCAGGCTAATGTTTCTATAGACTCAGTAAGACCAGCAGGCTAATGTTCCTATCGACTCAGTAAGGCCAGCAGGCTAATGTTCCTATAGACCCAGTAAGGCCAGCAGGCTAATGTTCCTATCCACTCAGTAAGGTCAGCAGGCTAATGTTCCTATCCACTCAGTAAGGCCAGCAGGCTAATGTTCCTATAGACTCAGTAAGGCCAGCAGGCTAATGTTCCTATAGACTCAGTAAGACCAGCAGGCTAATGTTCCTATCCACCCAGTAAGGCCAGCAGGCTAATGTTTCTATAGACTCAGTAAGGCCAGCAGGCTAATGTTCCTATAGACTCAGTAAGACCAGCAGGCTAATGTTCCTATCCACTCAGTAAGGCCAGCAGGCTAATGTTCCTATCCACTCAGTAAGACCAGCAGGCTAATGTTCCTATCCACTCAGTAAGGCCAGCAGGCTAATGTTCCTATAGACTCAGTAAGACCAGCAGGCTAATGTTCCTATAGACTCAGTAAGGCCAGCAGGCTAATGTTCCTATAGACTCAGTAAGACCAGCAGGCTAATGTTCCTATAGACTCAGTAAGACCAGCAGGCTAATGTTCCTATAGACTCAGTAAGGCCAGCAGGCTAATGTTCCTATCCACTCAGTAAGACCAGCAGGCTAATGTTCCTATAGACTCAGTAAGACCAGCAGGCTAATGTTCCTATCCACCCAGTAAGACCAGCAGGCTAATGTTCCTATCCACTCAGTAAGGCCAGCAGGCTAATGTTCCTATCCACTCAGTAAGGCCAGCAGGCTAATGTTCCTATCCACTCAGTAAGGCCAGCAGGCTAATGTTCCTATCCACTCAGTAAGGCCAGCAGGCTAATGTTCCTATCCACTCAGTAAGGCCAGCAGGCTAATGTTCCTATAGACTCAGTAAGACCAGCAGGCTAATGTTCCTATAGACTCAGTAAGACCAGCAGGCTAATGTTCCTATCCACTCAGTAAGGCCAGCAGGCTAATGTTCCTATCCACCCAGTAAGACCAGCAGGCTAATGTTCCTATAGACTCAGTAAGACCAGCAGGTTAATGTTCCTATCCACTCAGTAAGACCAGCAGGCTAATGTTCCTATCGACCCAGTAAGACCAGCAGGCTAATGTTCCTATCCACCCAGTAAGACCAGCAGGCTAATGTTCCTATAGACTCAGTAAGACCAGCAGGCTAATGTTCCTATCCACCCAGTAAGACCAGCAGGCTAATGTTCCTATCCACTCAGTAAGACCAGCAGGCTAATGTTCCTATAGACTCAGTAAGGCCAGCAGGCTAATGTTCCTATAGACTCAGTAAGGCCAGCAGGCTAATGTTCCTATCCACTCAGTAAGGCCAGCAGGCTAATGTTCCTATCCACTCAGTAAGGCCAGCAGGCTAATGTTCCTATAGACTCAGTAAGACCAGCAGGCTAATGTTCCTATCCACTCAGTAAGACCAGCAGGCTAATGTTCCTATAGACCCAGTAAGGCCAGCAGGCTAATGTTCCTATCCACCCAGTAAGACCAGCAGGCTAATGTTCCTATAGACTCAGTAAGACCAGCAGGCTAATGTTCCTATCCACCCAGTAAGACCAGCAGGCTAATGTTCCTATCCACTCAGTAAGGCCAGCAGGCTAATGTTCCTATCCACTCAGTAAGGCCAGCAGGCTAATGTTCCTATCCACTCAGTAAGGCCAGCAGGCTAATGTTCCTATCCACTCAGTAAGGCCAGCAGGCTAATGGTCCTATCCACCCAGTAAGACCAGCAGGCTAATGTTCCTATAGACTCAGTAAGACCAGCAGGTTAATGTTCCTATCCACTCAGTAAGACCAGCAGGCTAATGTTCCTATCGACCCAGTAAGACCAGCAGGCTAATGTTCCTATCCACCCAGTAAGACCAGCAGGCTAATGTTCCTATAGACTCAGTAAGACCAGCAGGCTAATGTTCCTATCCACCCAGTAAGACCAGCAGGCTAATGTTCCTATCCACTCAGTAAGACCAGCAGGCTAATGTTCCTATAGACTCAGTAAGGCCAGCAGGCTAATGTTCCTATAGACTCAGTAAGGCCAGCAGGCTAATGTTCCTATCCACTCAGTAAGGCCAGCAGGCTAATGTTCCTATAGACTCAGTAAGGCCAGCAGGCTAATGTTCCTATCCACTCAGTAAGACCAGCAGGCTAATGTTCCTATCCACTCAGTAAGACCAGCAGGCTAATGTTCCTATAGACTCAGTAAGGCCAGCAGGCTAATGTTCCTATCCACTCAGTAAGGCCAGCAGGATAATGTTCCTATCCACTCAGTAAGGCCAGCAGGCTAATGTTCCTATCCACTCAGTAAGGCCAGCAGGCTAATGTTCCTATAGACTCAGTAAGGCCAGCAGGCTAATGTTCCTATAGACTCAGTAAGGCCAGCAGGCTAATGTTCCTATAGACTCAGTAAGGCCAGCAGGCTAATGTTCCTATAGACTCAATAAGACCAGCAGGCTAATGTTCCTATAGACTCAGTAAGGCCAGCAGGCTAATGTTCCTACAGACTCAGTACGTCCAGCAGGCTAATGTTCCTATCCACTCAGTAAGGCCAGCAGGCTAATGTTCCTATAGACTCAGTAAGACCAGCAGGCTAATGTTCCTATAGACTCAGTAAGGTCAGCAGGCTAATGTTCCTATAGACTCAGTTAGACCAGCAGGCTAATGTTCCTATAGACTCAGTACGTCCAGCAGGCTAATGTTCCTATAGACTCAGTAAGGTCAGCAGGCTAATGTTCCTATAGACTCAGTTAGACCAGCAGGCTAATGTTCCTATAGACTCAGTAAGACCAGCAGGCTAATGTTCCTATAGACTCAGTAAGACCAGCAGGCTAATGTTCCTATAGACTCAGTAAGACCAGCAGGCTAATGTTCCTATAGACTCAGTTAGACCAGCAGGCTAATGTTCCTATAGACTCAGTACGTCCAGCAGGCTAATGTTCCTATAGACTCAGTAAGACCAGCAGGCTAATGTTCCTATAGACTCAGTAAGACCAGCAGGCTAATGTTCCTATCCACCCAGTAAGACCAGCAGGCGAATGTTCCTATCCACTCAGTAAGACCAGCAGGCTAATGTTCCTATAGACTCAGTAAGGCCAGCAGGCTAATGTTCCTATAGACTCAGTAAGGCCAGCAGGCTAATGTTCCTATCCACTCAGTAAGGCCAGCAGGCTAATGTTCCTATAGACTCAGTAAGGCCAGCAGGCTAATGTTCCTATCCACTCAGTAAGACCAGCAGGCTAATGTTCCTATCCACTCAGTAAGACCAGCAGGCTAATGTTCCTATAGACTCAGTAAGGCCAGCAGGCTAATGTTCCTATCCACTCAGTAAGGCCAGCAGGCTAATGTTCCTATAGACTCAGTAAGACCAGCAGGCTAATGTTCCTATCCACTCAGTAAGACCAGCAGGCTAATGTTCCTATAGACCCAGTAAGGCCAGCAGGCTAATGTTCCTATCCACCCAGTAAGACCAGCAGGCTAATGTTCCTATAGACTCAGTAAGACCAGCAGGCTAATGTTCCTATCCACCCAGTAAGACCAGCAGGCTAATGTTCCTATCCACTCAGTAAGGCCAGCAGGCTAATGTTCCTATCCACTCAGTAAGGCCAGCAGGCTAATGTTCCTATCCACTCAGTAAGGCCAGCAGGCTAATGTTCCTATCCACTCAGTAAGGCCAGCAGGCTAATGTTCCTATCCACTCAGTAAGGCCAGCAGGCTAATGTTCCTATAGACTCAGTAAGACCAGCAGGCTAATGTTCCTATAGACTCAGTAAGACCAGCAGGCTAATGTTCCTATCCACTCAGTAAGGCCAGCAGGCTAATGTTCCTATCCACCCAGTAAGACCAGCAGGCTAATGTTCCTATAGACTCAGTAAGACCAGCAGGTTAATTTTCCTATCCACTCAGTAAGACCAGCAGGCTAATGTTCCTATCGACCCAGTAAGACCAGCAGGCTAATGTTCCTATCCACCCAGTAAGACCAGCAGGCTAATGTTCCTATAGACTCAGTAAGACCAGCAGGCTAATGTTCCTATCCACCCAGTAAGACCAGCAGGCTAATGTTCCTATCCACTCAGTAAGACCAGCAGGCTAATGTTCCTATAGACTCAGTAAGGCCAGCAGGCTAATGTTCCTATAGACTCAGTAAGGCCAGCAGGCTAATGTTCCTATCCACTCAGTAAGGCCAGCAGGCTAATGTTCCTATAGACTCAGTAAGGCCAGCAGGCTAATGTTCCTATCCACTCAGTAAGACCAGCAGGCTAATGTTCCTATCCACTCAGTAAGACCAGCAGGCTAATGTTCCTATAGACTCAGTAAGGCCAGCAGGCTAATGTTCCTATCCACTCAGTAAGGCCAGCAGGCTAATGTTCCTATCCACTCAGTAAGGCCAGCAGGCTAATGTTCCTATCCACTCAGTAAGGCCAGCAGGCTAATGTTCCTATAGACTCAGTAAGGCCAGCAGGCTAATGTTCCTATAGACTCAGTAAGGCCAGCAGGCTAATGTTCCTATAGACTCAGTAAGGCCAGCAGGCTAATGTTCCTATAGACTCAATAAGACCAGCAGGCTAATGTTCCTATAGACTCAGTAAGGCCAGCAGGCTAATGTTCCTACAGACTCAGTACGTCCAGCAGGCTAATGTTCCTATCCACTCAGTAAGGCCAGCAGGCTAATGTTCCTATAGACTCAGTAAGACCAGCAGGCTAATGTTCCTATAGACTCAGTAAGGTCAGCAGGCTAATGTTCCTATAGACTCAGTTAGACCAGCAGGCTAATGTTCCTATAGACTCAGTACGTCCAGCAGGCTAATGTTCCTATAGACTCAGTAAGGTCAGCAGGCTAATGTTCCTATAGACTCAGTTAGACCAGCAGGCTAATGTTCCTATAGACTCAGTAAGACCAGCAGGCTAATGTTCCTATAGACTCAGTAAGACCAGCAGGCTAATGTTCCTATAGACTCAGTAAGACCAGCAGGCTAATGTTCCTATAGACTCAGTTAGACCAGCAGGCTAATGTTCCTATAGACTCAGTACGTCCAGCAGGCTAATGTTCCTATAGACTCAGTAAGACCAGCAGGCTAATGTTCCTATAGACTCAGTAAGGCCAGCAGGCTAATGTTCCTATAGACTCAGTAAGGCCAGCAGGCTAATATTCCTATAGACTCAGTAAGGCCAGCAGGCTAATGTTCCTATAGACTCAGTAAGGCCAGCAGGCTAATGTTCCTATAGACTCAGTAAAGCCAGCAGGCTAATGCTCCTATAGACTCAGTAAGGCCAGCAGGCTAGTGTTCCTATAGACTCAGTAAGTCCAGCAGGCTAATGTTCCTATAGACTCAGTAAGACCAGCAGGCTAATGTTCCTATAGACTCAGTAAGGCCAGCAGGCTAATGCTCCAGTCCACCCAGTAAGGCCAGCAGGCTAGTCTTTTTTTTAATGTTTTATTGGTATGTAACTGTTATGAAAGTTGTATTGTCAATTTTGTTTTGTATTTAAACACCACTTTAAATGTGTACATGACACTACAACAACATTTCCCCATGGGGACAATAAAGTCAGTAAGTAAGGTTTAGGCTACTACATGAAACTCACATTTCCCTGTACCCATCATGAGGTTGCTACAACCTAGTGTAACCGATGTGAAATGGCTAGATAATTAGCAGGGTGCACGCTAATAGCGTTTCAATCGGTGACGTCACTCGCTCTGAGACCTTGAAGTAGTTGTTCCCCTTGCTCTGCGAGGGCCGCAGATTTTGTGCAGTGATGGGTAACGATGCTTCGAGGGTGGCTGTTGTCTATGTGTGCAGAGGGTCCCTGGTTCAGGGCGAGGAGAGGGACAGAAGCTATATTGTTACACTAGCCTATGAATGAACGTTTACATTGTAGGTGCACAGGTTGAGAGACATTTTTGTAATCAAGGTGACAGACAGTGACACATTCAATACCGCCTTGCACACTCTTGCCTGCATCTAGCTGATCTAGGGTGTAATCATTAGTCCAACCGTTGCAAAAGATGGAAGTTTCTGTATTTAGCTACAGAGGCCTTTAGAAGGTTCTGTATTTAGCTACAGAGACCTATAGAAGGTCTGTATTTAGTTACAGAGACCTTTAGAAGATCTGTATTTAGCTACAGAGGCCTATAGAAGGCCTGTATTTAGCTACAGAGTCCCATAGAAGGTCTGTATTTAGCTACAGAGGTCTATAGAAGGTCTGTATTTAGTTACAGAGGCCTATAGAAGGTCTGTATTTAGTTACAGAGGCCTATAGGTCTGTATTTAGTTACAGAGGCCTATAGAAGGTCTGCATTTAGCTACAGAGGTCTATAGAAGGTCTGTATTTAGCTACAGAGGCATATAGACGGTCTGTATTTAGCTACAGAGGCCTATAGAAGGTCTGTATTTAGCTACAGATGCCTATAGAAGGTCTGTATTTAGCTACAGAGGCCTATAGAAGGTCTGTATTTAGCTACAGAGGCCTATAGAAGGTCTGTATTTAGCTACAGAGGCCTATAGAAGGTCTGTATTTAGCTACAGAGGCCTATAGAAGGTCTGTATTTAGCTACAGAGGCCTATAGAAGGTCTGTATTTATCTACAGAGGCCTATAGAAGGTCTGTATTTAGCTACAGGGGCCTATAGAAGGTCTGTATTTAGTTACAGAGGCCTATAGAAGGTCTGTATTTAGTTACATAGGTCTATAGAAGGTCTGTATTTAGCTACAGAGGCCTATAGAAGGTCTGTATTTAGCTACAGAGGCCTATAGAAGGTCTGTATTTAGCTACAGAGGCCTATAGAAGGTCTGTATTTAGCTACAGAGGCCTATAGAAGGTCTGTATTTAGCTACAGAGGCCTATAGAAGGTCTGTATTTAGTTACAGAGGCCTATAGAAGGCCTGTATTTAGCTACAGAGTCCCATAGAAGGTCTGTATTTAGCTACAGAGGTCTATAGAAGGTCTGTATTTAGTTACAGAGGCCTATAGAAGGTCTGTATTTAGTTACAGAGGCCTATAGAATGTCTGTATTTAGTTACAGAGGCCTATAGAAGGTCTGTATTTAGCTACAGAGGTCTATAGAAGGTCTGTATTTAGCTACAGAGGCATATAGACGGTCTGTATTTAGCTACAGAGGCCTATAGAAGGTCTGTATTTAGCTACAGATGCCTATAGAAGGTCTGTATTTAGCTACAGAGGCCTATAGAAGGTCTGTATTTAGCTACAGAGGCCTATAGAAGGTCTGTATTTAGCTACAGAGGCCTATAGAAGGTCTGTATTTAGCTACAGAGGCCTATAGAAGGTCTGTATTTAGCTACAGAGGCCTATAGAAGGTCTGTATTTATCTACAGAGGCCTATAGAAGGTCTGTATTTAGCTACAGGGGCCTATAGAAGGTCTGTATTTAGTTACAGAGGCCTATAGAAGGTCTGTATTTAGTTACAGAGGTCTATAGAAGGTCTGTATTTAGCTACAGAGGCCTATAGAAGGTCTGTATTTAGCTACAGAGGCCTATAGAAGGTCTGTATTTAGCTACAGAGGCCTATAGAAGGTCTGTATTTAGCTACAGAGGCCTATAGAAGGTCTGTATTTAGTTACAGAGGTCTATAGAAGGTCTGTATTTAGCTACAGAGGCCTATAGAAGGTCTGCAGTTATCTACAGAGGCCTATAGAAGGTCTGTATTTAGCTACAGAGGCCTATAGAAGATCTGTATTTAGTTACAGAGGCCTATAGAAGGTCTGTATTTAGCTACAGAGACCTATAGAAGGCCTGTATTTAGTTACAGAGGCCTATAGAAGGTCTGTATTTAGCTACAGAGGCCTATAGAAGGTCTGTATTTAGCTACAGAGTCCCATAGAAGGTCTGTATTTAGCTACAGAGGCCTATAGAAGGTCTGCATTTATCTACAGAGGCCTATAGAAGGTCTGTATTTAGCTACAGAGGCCTATAGAAGGTCTGTATTTAGGTACAGAGGCCTATAGAAGGTCTGTATTTAGCTACAGAGGCCTATAGAAGGTCTGTATTTAGCTACAGAGGCCTATAGAAGGTCTGTATTTAGTTACAGAGGCTTGTAGAAGGTCTGTATTTAGTTACAGAGGTCTATAGAAGGTCTGTATTTAGTTACAGAGGCTTGTAGAAGGTCTGTATTTAGTTACAGAGGCTTGTAGAAGGTCTGTATTTAGTTACAGAGGCCTATAGAAGGTCTGTATTTAGTTACAGAGGCTTGTAGAAGGTCTGTATTTAGTTACAGAGGTCTATAGAAGGTCTGTATTTAGTTACAGAGGTCTATAGAAGGTCTGTATTTAGCTACAGGGGCCTATAGAAGGTCTGTATTTAGCTACAGAGGCCTTTAGAAGGTCTGTATTTAGTTACAGAGGCTTGTAGAAGGTCTGTATTTAGTTACAGAGGCCTATAGAAGGTCTGTATTTAGCTACAGATGCCTATAGAAGGGCTGTATTTAGTTACAGAGGCCTATAGAAGGGCTGTATTTAGTTACAGAGGCCTATATAATGTCTGTATTTAGTTACAGAGGCATATAGAAGGTCTGTATTTATCTACAGAGGCCTATAGAAGGTCTGTATTTAGTTACAGAGGCATATAGAAGGTCTGTATTTAGCTACAGAGGCCTATAGAAGGTCTGTATTTATCTACAGAGGCCTACAGAAGGTCTGTATTTAGCTACAGAGGCCTACAGAAGGTTCTGTATTTAGCTACAGAGGCCTATAGAAGGTCTGTATTTAGCTACAGAGGCCTATAGAAGGTCTGTATTTAGCTACAGAGGCCTATAGAAGGTCTGTATTTAGCTACAGAGGCCTATAGAAGGTCTGTATTTAGCTACAGAGGCCTATAGAAGGTTCTGTATTTAGCTACAGAGGCCTATAGAAGGTCTGTATTTAGCTACAGAGGCCTATAGAAGGTCTGTATTTAGCTACAGAGGCCTATAGAAGGTCTGTATTTAGCTACAGAGGCCTATAGAAGGTCTGTATTTAGCTACAGAGGCCTATAGAAGGTCTGTATTTATCTACAGAGGCCTATAGAAGGTCTGTATTTAGCTACAGAGGCCTATAGAAGGTCTGTATTTAGCTACAGAGGCCTATAGAAGGTCTGTATTTAGTTACAGAGGCCTATAGAAGGTCTGTATTTAGTTACAGAGGCCTATAGAAGGTCTGTATTTAGCTACAGAGGCCTATAGAAGGTCTGTATTTAGCTACAGAGGCCTATAGAAGGTCTGTATTTAGCTACAGAGGCCTATAGAAGGTCTGTATTTAGCTACAGAGGCCTATAGAAGGTCTGTATTTAGTTACAGAGGCCTATAGAAGGTCTGTATTTAGTTACAGAGGCCTATAGAAGGTCTGTATTTAGTTACAGAGGCATGTAGAATGTTCTGTATTTAGCTACAGAGGCCTATAGAAGGTCTGTATTTAGTTACAGAGGTCTATAGAAGGTCTGTATTTAGTTACAGAGGCCTATAGAAGGTCTGTATTTAGCTACAGAGGCCTATAGAAGATCTGTATTTAGCTACAGAGGCCTATAGAAGATCTGTATTTAGCTACAGAGGCCTATAGAAGGTCTGTATTTAGCTACAGAGGCCTATAGAAGATCTGTATTTAGCTACAGAGGCCTATAGAAGGTCTGTATTTAGCTACAGAGGCTTGTAGAAGGTCTGTATTTAGTTACAGGGGCCTATAGAAGGTCTGTATTTAGGTACAGAGGCCTATAGAAGGTCTGTATTTAGCTACAGGGGCATATAGAAGGTCTGTATTTAGTTACAGAGGCCTATAGAAGGTCTGTATTTATCTACAGAGGCCTATAGAAGGTCTGTATTTAGCTACAGAGGCCTATAGAAGGTCTGTATTTAGCTACAGAGGCCTATAGAAGGTCTGTATTTAGTTACAGAGGCCTATAGAAGGTCTGTATTTAGCTACAGAGGCCTATAGAAGGTCTGTATTTAGTTACAGAGGCCTATAGAAGGTCTGTATTTAGCTACAGAGGTCTATAGAAGGTCTGTATTTAGCTACAGAGGCCTATAGAAGGTCTGTATTTAGCTACAGAGGCCTATAGAAGGTCTGTATTTAGTTACAGAGGCATATAGAAGGTCTGTATTTAGGTACAGAGGCCTATAGAAGGTCTGTATTTAGCTACAGGGGCCTATAGAAGGTCTGTATTTAGTTACAGAGGCCTATAGAAGGTCTGTATTTAGCTACAGAGGCCTATAGAAGGTCTGTATTTAGTTACAGAGGCCTATAGAAGGTCTGTATTTAGTTACAGAGGCCTATAGAAGGTCTGTATTTAGTTACAGATGCCTATAGAAGGTCTGTATTTAGTTACAGAGGCCTATAGAAGGTCTGTATTTAGCTACAGATGCCTATAGAAGGTCTGTATTTAGCTACAGAGGCCTATAGAAGGTCTGTATTTAGTTACAGAGGCCTATAGAAGGTCTGTATTTAGTTACAGATGCCTATAGAAGGTCTGTATTTAGTTACAGAGGCCTATAGAAGGTCTGTATTTAGCTACAGAGGCCTATAGAAGGTCTGTATTTAGCTACAGAGTCCTATAGAAGGTCTGTATTTAGCTACAGAGGCCTATAGAAGGTCTGTATTTAGCTACAGAGGCCTATAGAAGGTCTGTATTTAGTTACAGAGGCCTTTAGAAGGTCTGTATTTAGCTACAGAGGCATATAGCAGGTCTGTATTTAGCTACAGAGGCCTATAGAAGGTCTGTATTTAGCTACAGAGGCCTATAGAAGGTCTGTATTTATCTACAGAGGCCTATAGAAGGTCTGTATTTAGCTACAGAGGCCTATAGAAGGTCTGTATTTAGTTACAGAGGCCTATAGAAGGTCTGTATTTAGTTACAGAGGCCTATAGAAGGTCTGTATTTAGTTACAGAGGCCTATAGAAGGTCTGTATTTAGCTACAGAGGCCTATAGAAGGTCTGTATTTAGTTACAGAGGCCTATAGAAGGTCTGTATTTAGTTACAGAGGCCTACAGAAGGTCAGAGGTCATCAGGTAGTGGGAATGGGTTGGGAAGTTATTCAAGAAGAAAAGCAAGAGAAACACTTGAAGCCATGAAGGAATGTCTACCCTGGGGATGTGTTCCCCCTCTCTCCCTTCTCCTGCTCTCAACTTACCCTCGTGTCTTCCTCTGCTACTTGTTTAACAATAGGCTTATAATCATCACTTTATCACAAAATCATATTAAAATGATTTTAGGGCTCTATTCAGTCAGATTCGCGCTAGTCATAACCCGCATAGCTAGCTGGGTGATTTAACGGTGTCGGAGGTGGAACGCGTTAGAGCTGTCAAATCCACAAGCGGCTCCTGGTATTATAACTATCGCGGACATTGCCGCTGACTGCACAGAGTTGCGTTCGTAGGGATCCCATGTAGCCGTGTTGACAAGTTGGAACACTGGAATGTGTGATGTAATCTACACCTGGATTAGACTGACGGAAATACTATATTATTTAATTGAATGATTTTCAGTTTGAGTGTTATTATTTTTATATTACGGCTTACGCTTTCTCCTTCTGAACTTTCTAAGGAGCGTGTGGGACGGTGTGGCCTCGTGACAATGACAGCTTCCATGTAGTTCCACCTCCGACACCGCCAAAACATCAGCTATGTGGGTGTCCTATCGCCGGTTAACGATCTGATTGAATTCAGGCCTTAAAAGTCTAAAATAAACTATGTTTGTAATACTGATCAATCCAATACTGTTGTTATGTTTTGGTATGTGCCATTTAGCCTGGGTACCGTTACATTGTACTGTAGGCCTGCTGTTAGCCTGGGTACCGTTACATTGTACTGTAGACCTGCTGTTAGCCTGGGTACCGTTACATATAGGCCGTCATTGTAAAATAAGAATTTGTTCTTAACTGACTTGCCTAGTTAAATAAAGGTTCAATTACACATTTAAAAATTAAATGTATTCCAAGAATAACCAGAATAACCAGTTCACAACCTGTCCAGCAGAGGGCGCTATACCCTCTTTCTCCATTCTTCAGAAACCCCTCTCACCCTACCTCGTCATACCAAAGTCAAATCAAGAGAGACGATTCCGAAACGCTATAAAATGTGAGATGTATGGGAACCATGTTGGCTGAGAAATCCTCACCAATGATTTATCCTACCACGCCTTTCAGCACGAGGGCTGGTCAGACAAGCCTTCTAGATTGAACTGTGAGATTCAGGTGAGTGTGGGGTTATGATGAAGATGACAGAAACAATGAAATATAGTGAACACTGACGACACATGGTCTGTCCCAAATGGGACCATGTTCCCTGTAGGGTCCTGGTCAAAAGTAGTGCACTATGAAGGGAATAGGTTGCAATTTTGGATGCATGCATTATCTAGTCTAGTATTCCATTTGGGACGCAGACATGATCTAGTCTAGTATTCCATTTGGGACGCAGCCAGGGTAACGATACCCTGGCTAACAGCAGGTCTACAGTACAATGCAACGATACTCAGGCTAACAGCAGATCTACAGTACAATGTAACGATACCCAGGCTAACAGCAGGCCTACAGTACAGTACAATGTAACGGTACCCAGGCTAACAGCAGATCTACAGTACAATGTAACGATACCCTGGCTAACAGCAGGTCTACAGTACAATGTAACGATACCCTGGCTAACAGCAGGTCTACAGTACAATGTAACGGTACCCAGGCTAACAGCAGGACTACAGTACAATGTAACAGTACCCAGGCTAACAGCAGGCCTACAGTACAATGTAACGGTACCCAGGCTAACAGCAGGTCTACAGTACAGTGTAACGGTACCCATGCTAACAGCAGGTCTACAGTACAATGTAACGGTATGCAGGCTAACAGCAGGACTACAGTACAATGTAACGGTACCCAGGCTAACAGCAGGTCTACAGTAAAGTACAATGTAACAGTACCCAGGCTAACAGCAGGTCTACAGTACAATGTAACGGTACCCAGGCTAACAGCAGGTCTACAGTACAGCACAATGTAACAGTACCCAGGCTAACAGCAGGTCTACAGTAAAGCACAATGTAACAGTACCCAGGCTAACAGCAGGTCTACAGTAAAGCACAATGTAACAGTACCCAGGCTAACAGCAGGTCTACAGTAAAGCACAATGTAACAGTACCCAGGCTAACAGCAGGTCTACAGTAAAGCACAATGTAACAGTACCCAGGCTAACAGCAGGTCTACAGTAAAGCACAATGTAACAGTACCCAGGCTAACAGCAGGTCTACAGTAAAGCACAATGTAACAGTACCCAGGCTAACAGCAGGTCTACAGTAAAGCACAATGTAACAGTACGCAGGCTAACAGCAGGTCTACAGTAAAGCACAATGTAACAGTACCCAGGCTAACAGCAGGTCTACAGTACATTACAATGAACAATTATTTATTCCATTGATTCAGCCCCAAGCAACCTAGCATTTTGCCCCAACATGTTATTGTGACGTCCACTTCACTGTTAGACGGCAAAGTTGATAATTTGGTCTCAGAAATCCCGTTCCGGTTCAGCACCTAGTTGGTTACGGGACTAAAACATTTCAGTAGGTGACTCCAAACATTATTCCTTGTGCTTTTTTCAACTGCTTTTCTAATCCTTTAAGTGTGACTCAAACACTTAACAAAGGAATGCTTCTCCGCCGTGTGTAAGCGGTCGCCCGCTGTGGAGAGAGCTCTCTCTCTCTTGTCTCTCTGCCATAAGATGTCAAAGGAATCAATCCAGATTTCTCAAGGATCTGTCTGTGACCTCAGAGGGTCAAGCATCACACACAGCACCACAGAAGACCTCTGTTCAAACACTATTTCATCTTTTGACTACTTTAGCCTGCCTGCAGGACCCTATGGGGCGGAGTTTCAACTTTTACAACACTTCTTATTGGTTCCAATGCAGCAGGCAAACTAAATCAATCACACATAAACTATTTGAAATGATTACGAATAGTGTTTGAACCCATGCCTCCTTCACAGTAAGGCCCTGAGAACAGAGGCTGGTACCTTCACAGTAAGGCCCTGGGAACAGAGGCTGTTCTCCTTCACAGTAAGGCCCTGGGAACAGAGGCTGTTCTCCTTCACAGTAAGGCCCTGGGGACAGAGACTTGCCTCCTTCACAGTAAGGCCTTGGGAACAGAGGCTGTTCTCCTTCACAGTAAGGCCCTGGGAACAGAGACTGGTGCCTTCACAGTAAGGCCCTGGGAACAGAGACTGGTGTCTTCACAGTAAGGCCCTGGGAACAGAGGCTGTTCTCCTTCACAGTAAGGCCCTGAGGACAGAGACTGGTGCCTTCACAGTAAGGCCCTGAAAACAGAGACTGGTGCCTTCACAGTAAGGCCCTGAGAACAGAGACTGGTGTCTTCACAGTAACGCCCTGGGAACAGAGACTGGTGCCTTCACAGTAAGGCCCTGAGAACAGAGACTGGTGCCTTCACAGTAAGGCCCTGGGAACAGAGACTGGTGTCTTCACAGTAAGGCCCTGGGAACAGAGGCTGTTCTCCTTCACAGTAAGGCCCTGAGAACAGAGACTGGTGCCTTCACAGTAAGGCCCTGAGAACAGAGACTGGTGCCTTCACAGTAAGGCCCTGGGAACAGAGACTGGTGCCTTCACAGTAAGGCCCTGAGAACAGAGACTGGTCTCCTTCACAGTAAGGCCCTGAGAACAGAGGCTGGTGCCTTCACAGTAAGGCCCTGGGAACAGAGGCTGGTGGAAACCCAGATGATTTCTGTGCAGTTCAGTGAATTTCATAACAGTTGATCTTATAGATGTTACTTTAAATGAAGTCTGTTTGACAGTTTGCTATCTGATAGCATGACAGACCTCTGCTATAGTGTCAAGATTATTATTATATCAAATTAAAACATTTTTTGAAAGAGATCTGATGTGAAAGAGATCTGATGTAATTGGTCAAAAGAATTGGGCTGCCCGTATAAACACAGCCACAGTGACCTGAAAAGAATTAAAACAGGATTAGAGAAGACTGTATATGCCACATATTAACCACGTAGCTGCGGAATTTAGTATTTGAAACTTAAAAAATGTGTCACTATGAACTGATCTTTATTGGTCGAAGTGTTTTAGTCTATAAATCTTCCATCTGAAGTTAAACATGTTTAGTGTGTATTTCTGAGCGAATCCACAGGTGCAATATTTATTCACGTTGTGAATGACTGAGACTGTACAGTTTGAGGATGTTTATTGTTTACTTCCTACCACTGTACAGTTTGAGGATGTTTATTGTTCACTTTCTATCACTGTACAGTTTGAGGATGTTTATTGTTTACTTTCTACCACTGTACAGTTTGAGGATGTTTATTGTTCACTTTCTACCACTGTACAGTTTGAGGATGTTTATTGTTTACTTTCTACCACTGTACAGTTTGAGGATGTTTATTGTTTACGTTCTACCACTGTACAGTTTGAGGATGTTTATTGTTTACTTTCTACCACTGTACAGTTTGAGGATGTTTATTGTTTACGTTCTACCACTGTACAGTTTGAGGATGTTTATTGTTTACTTTCTACCACTGTACAGTTTGAGAATGTTTATTGTTCACTTTCTACCACTGTACAGTGTGAGGATGTTTATTGTTTACTTCCTACCACTGTACAGTTTGAGGATGTTTATTGTTCACTTTCTACCACTGTACAGTGTGAGGATGTTTATTGTTTACTTTCTACCACTGTACAGTTTGAGGATGTTTATTGTTTACGTTCTACCACTGTACAGTTTGAGGATGTTTATTGTTTACGTTCTACCACTGTACAGTTTGAGGATGTTTATTGTTTACTTTCTACCACTGTACAGTTTGAGGATGTTTATTGTTTACTTTCTACCACTGTACAGTTTGAGGATGTTTATTGTTTACGTTCTACCACTGTACAGTTTGAGGATGTTTATTGTTTACGTTCTACCACTGTACAGTTTGAGGATGTTTATTGTTTACTTTCTACCACTGTACAGTTTGAGGATGTTTATTGTTTACGTTCTACCACTGTACAGTTTGAGGATGTTTATTGTTTACTTTCTACCACTGTACAGTTTGAGGATGTTTATTGTTTACTTTCTACCACTGTACAGTTTGAGGATGTTTATTGTTTACGTTCTACCACTGTACAGTTTGAGGATGTTTATTGTTTACGTTCTACCACTGTACAGTTTGAGGATGTTTATTGTTTACTTTCTACCACTGTACAGTTTGAGGATGTTTATTGTTTACTTTCTACCACTGTACAGTTTGAGGATGTTTATTGTTCACTTTCTACCACTGTACAGTTTGAGGATGTTTATTGTTTACTTTCTACCACTGTACAGTTTGAGGATGTTTATTGTTTACATTCTACCACTGTACAGTTTGAGGATGTTTATTGTTTACTTTCTACCACTGTACAGTTTGAGGATGTTTATTGTTTACATTCTACCACTGTACAGTGTATTCGGAAAGTATTCAGACCCCTTGACTCTTTTCCACATGTTGTTACGTTACAGCCTTATTTTAAAATTGATTAAATAGTTTTTATCCACGATCAATCTACACACAATACCCCATAATGACCAAGCTATATTTTTTACAAATGTATTAAAAATAACAAACTTAAATATCACATTTACATAAGTATTCAGACCCTTGACTCAGTACTTTGTTGAAGCACCTTTGGCAGCGATTACAGCCTCGAGTCTTCTTGGGTATGACGCTACAAGCTTAGTACACCTGTATTTGATTTTCACCCATTCCTTTCTGAAGATCCTCTCAAGCTCTGTCAGGTTGGATAGGGAGCGTCGCTACACAGCTATTTTCAGGTCTCTCCAGAGACGTTAGATCGGGTTCAAGTCCGGGCTCTGGCTGGGATACTCAAGGGCATTCAGAGACTTGTCCCGATGCCACTCCTGCATTGTTGTCCTGATGGAAGGTAAACCTTTGCCCCAGTCTGAGGTCCTGAGCGCTCTGGAGCAGGTTTTCATCAAGGATCTCTCTGTACTTTGCTCCGTTCATCTTTCCCTCAATCCTGACTAGTCTCCCAGTCCCGGCCGCTGAAAAACATCCCCACAGCATGATGCTGCCACCACCGTGCTTCACCGTAGGGATGGTGCGAGGTTACTTCCAGACGTGGTGCTTGGCATTGAGGCCATCTTGGTTTCATCAGACCAAAGAATCTTGTTTCTCATGGTCAGAGTCCTTTAGGTGCCTTTTGGCAAACTCCAAGCAGGCTGTCATGTGCCTTTTACTGAGGATTGGCTTCCGTCTGGCCACTCTACTATAAAGGTCTGATTGGTGGAGTGCTGCAGAGATGGCTGTCCTTCTGGAAGGTTCTCCCATCTCCACAGAGGAACTCTGGAGCTCTGTTAGAGTGACCATCAGGTTCTTGGTGATGATTGAGGCCACTGTGTACATGGGGACTGTAAACGCTGCACACATTTTTTGGTACCCTTCCCCAGAAATATGCCTCAACACAATCTTGTCTCAGAACTCTACGGACAATTCCTTCGACCTCATGGCTTGGTTTTGCTCTGACATGTACTGTCAACTGTGGGACCTTATATAGACAGGTGTGTGCTTTTCCAAATCATGTCCAATCAAATTAAATAAAGTATTTCTGTTTTAGTTTGCAAAAATGTATAAAAACCTCTTTTTGCTTTGTCATTATGGAATATTGTGTGTAGATTGATGAGGTAAACAACTTAATCTATTTTAGAATAAGGCTGTAACGTAATTTTTTTGAGAAAAAGTCAAGGAGTCTGAATATTTACACTGAACCTACTCCATTGGGAACCTTAGCCAGTGTCCAGTGTCTAGTTCAGAGTACCTCAGCCAGTGTCCAGTCCAGAGTACCTCAGCCAGTGTCCTGTGTCTAGTCCAGAGTACTTCAGCCAGTGTCCAGTTCAGAGTTCCTCAGCCAGTGTCCAGTGTCCAGTCCAGAGTACCTCAGCCAGTGTCCAGCGTCCAGTCCACAGTTCCTCAGCCAGTGTCCAGCGTCCAGTCCACAGTTCCTCAGCCAGTGTCCAGTGTCCAGCGTCCAGTCCACAGTTCCTCAGCCAGTGTCCAGTGTCCAGTCCACAGTTCCTCAACCAGTGTCTATTGTCCAGTGTCCAGTCCACAGTTCCTCAGCCAGTGTCCAGTGTCCAGTCCAGAGTTCCTCAACCAGTGTCCAGTGTCCAGTCCAGAGTTCCTCAACCAGTGTCCAGTCCACAGTTCCTCAGCCAGTGTCCAGTGTCCAGTCCACAGTTCCTCAACCAGTGTCCAGTGTCCAGTCCACAGTTCCTCAGCCAGTGTCCAGTGTCCAGTGTCCAGTGTCCAGTCCAGAGTTCCTCAGCCAGTGTCCAGTGTCCAGTGTCCAGTCCACAGTTCCTCAACCAGTGTCTATTGTCCAGTGTCCAGTCCAGAGTTCCTCAACCAGTGTCCAGTGTCCAGTCCAGAGTTCCTCAACCAGTGTCCAGTGTCCAGTCCACAGTTCCTCAGCCAGTGTCCAGTGTCCAGTCCAGAGTTCCTCAGCCAGTGTCCAGTGTCCAGTCCACAGTTCCTCAGCCAGTCTTGTAACAGCGTCTTGCAGCAGTCTCACTCTAGGACCAGTGGATCTCGACTACCACAGGAAGGTGAGGTGACGGCTGTCCCATGCACCTGTCCCACATGTGGATATCCCAGAGCCTAACGGAACATGTTGACTGTAAACAAGCTGAAAACCGCAGTCTCTACACCTGACCTGCAAGTGTCTGTACTTCGTCCTTCACAGAGGGAACCACGACAGGCAGAACAAAAAAACGGTGAGTATGACAGTGGGGAGTTTTCATCTGTAGGCCAAACTGAAAATGACATACAGTTGACCCTTACCCTTAACATGAACTCATACACTCACTGTTTTATTTAACGTTTGTACAGTTCCCTAATTTCCCTACTTTTAGAATCCGTTTTACGTGACTATAGCTGCCAGAAATGCAACCAAGTGCTACAAGATCAAGTAACTAATGACAACCTTTACTTAGTTGTACTCAGAAAATTGGCTGATGTTCACATATTTCCAAGCTTTAGTTTGTGACTCTAACCCTGTTCTCCAGTCAGTCATAATCATAGCCTCCATGGCTTTGTCTGTCAGAAGATTTCTGGTTATACGATACGAAGCTTCTTGATAAACGAGGCATTGTCTGCGAGAGACAGGTTTATTTTGTCTCACGCAATAATGTCTAGAACAGCCCCAACAGCTTCTCAGTGCCCAGATCTGGCATGAGCTTGGCTTCTAGTCAGAATCAACACAGTGAACCTGATAAGTCTACTCTAGCCTCTATCCTCACTGCTCTATCCAGCGTCGTGCCGTTACAATACAATCCCAGCATTATTACATCAACCAGCAGCGGCAGCAGCAGAAGCAGCTGCCTCCCACATTATGAACATGCTTTCAACACACCAGCCTCCCTTGTCCTTTATTTCCGTCTTAACATTGTGAAGATGAACGATTAAACTTCTGCACAGCATTTCTAAATGATCGTGATCTTAAATGGATAAAACAGTTTTTGAAGTTGCAGCCCTAATATCCAAGTTGTATATAATATATATATATATATATATATATATATATATATATATATATATATATATATATAGGTGATTTTCTTCCGAGGATGAATTCCAATGACTTTGTATTATTCATCTATAACAGGTCCTACAACATAAATTGGATATCCTCCTCTTCTCTAAAATGATGGCTTCATCTTCAGGGACGACCCCCATCACAATTTACAGCAGATGGCTGCAGGTTTCATTAAATTTAAACGCCTTATGATTGCCCTCTTCATTAAACTGAGGTTCAGACAGACAGTAATATGTAGCTCAGATGATTGCAGAGGGAGGGAGGGAGGGTTAGCTAACTACTACAGTGTGCAGACGAACCAAGGCCTCAGCTCAGCATCAGCTCAGCATGGGCCCTGGTCAAAAGTAGTGCACTTTACAGAGGACTTTACAGTGTTCCATTTGGGAAGCAGCCGTTGTAATGAGAAAGACCACAGAGCCTGGGCTATTAGCCTGTCAGGCTGCATACCATTACACACCATTAAAACAGCACAACTCTCTGATTCAGACTCATTATATTTATTGGATAGGAGGCAACAGACGACCTGATGTTAGATGTTGCCCTGCCTGGCTGAGACACGCCCCCTCCACCCCCTACCCGCTTCCACCCACTGCATGGTTAGGCTTGTATCATCTCATACCACCACTGGGTGGTTAGGCTTGTATCGTCCCATACCCCCACAGGGTGGTTAGGCTTGTATCGTCCCATACCCCCACTGCGTAGTTAGGCTTGTATCATCCCATACCCCCACTGGGTGGTTAGGCTTGTATCATCTCATACCCCCACTGGGTAGTTAGGCTTGTATCATCCCATACCCCCACTGGGTAGTTAGGCTTGTATCATCCCATACCCCCACTGGGTAGTTAGGCTTGTATCGTCTCATACCCCCACTGGGTAGTTAGGCTTGTATCGTCCCATACCCCCACTGGGTAGTTAGGCTTGGATCGTCCCATACCCCCACTGCGTAGTTAGGCTTGGATCGTCCCATACCCCCACTGGGTAGTTAGGCTTGGATCGTCCCATACCCCCACTGGGTAGTTAGGCTTGTATCATCTCATACCCCCACTGGGTAGTTAGGCTTGGATCGTCCCATACCCCCACTGCGTAGTTAGGCTTGGATCGTCCCATACCCCCACTGGGTAGTTAGGCTTGTATCGTCCCATACCCCCACTGGGTAGTTAGGCTTGTATCGTCCCATACCCCCACTGGGTGGTTAGGCTTGTATCATCTCATACCCCCACTGGGTAGTTAGGCTTGTATCGTCCCATACCCACACTGGGTAGTTAGGCTTGTATCGTCCCATACCCCCACTGGGTAGTTAGGCTTGTATCGTCCCATACCCCCACTGGGTAGTTAGGCTTGTATCGTCCCATACCCCCACTGGGTAGTTAGGCTTGTATCGTCCCATACCCCCACTGGGTAGTTAGGCTTGTATCGTCCCATACCCCCACTGCATAGTTAGGCTTGTATCGTCCCATACCCCCACTGGGTAGTTAGGCTTGTATCGTCCCATACCCCCACTGGGTAGTTAGGCTTGTATCGTCCCATACCCCCACTGGGTAGTTAGGCTTGTATCATCCCAAATCCCTACTGGGTAGTTAGGCTTGTATCATCCCATATCCCCACTGGGTAGTTAGGCTTGTTTCGTCCCATACCCCCACTGGGTAGTTAGGCTTGTATCGTCCCATAATCCCCACTGGGTAGTTAGGCTTGTATCATCCCATACTCCCACTGGGTAGTTAGGCTTGTATCATCTCATACCCCCACTGGGTAGTTAGGCTTGTATTGTCCCATACCCCCACTGGGTAGTTAGGCTTGTATCGTCTCATACCCCCACTGGGTAGTTAGGCTTGTATCGTCCCATAACCTCACTGGGTAGTTAGGCTTGTATCGTCCCATAACCCCACTGGGTAGTTAGGCTTGTATCGTCCCATAACCCCACTGGGTAGTTAGGCTTGTATCGTCCCATACCCCCACTGGGTAGTTAGGCTTGTATCGTCCCATACCCCCACTGGGTAGTTAGGCTTGTATCGTCTCATACCCCCACTGGGTAGTTAGGCTTGTATCGTCCCATAACCTCACTGGGTAGTTAGGCTTGTATCGTCCCATAACCCCACTGGGTAGTTAGGCTTGTATCGTCCCATACCCCCACTGGGTAGTTAGGCTTGTATCGACCCATACCCCCACTGGGTAGTTAGGCTTGTATCGTCCCATACCCCCACTGCATAGTTAGGCTTGTATCGTCCCATACCCCCACTGGGTAGTTAGGCTTGTATCGTCTCATACCCCCACTGGGTAGTTAGGCTTGTATCATCCCATACCCCCACTGGGTAGTTAGGCTTGTATCGTCCCATACCCCCACTGGGTTGTTAGGCTTGTATCGTCCCATACCCCCACTGGGTAGTTAGGCTTGGATCGTCCCATACCCCCACTGCGTAGTTAGGCTTGGATCGACCCATATCCCACTGGGTAGTTAGGCTTGGATCGTCCCATACCCCCACTGGGTAGTTAGGCTTGTATCATCTCATACCCCCACTGGGTAGTTAGGCTTGGATCGTCCCATACCCCCACTGCGTAGTTAGGCTTGGATCGTCCCATACCCCCACTGGGTAGTTAGGCTTGGATCGTCCCATACCCCCACTGGGTAGTTAGGCTTGTATCGTCCCATACCCCCACAGGGTGGTTAGGCTTGTATCATCTCATAACCCCCACTGGGTAGTTAGGCTTGTATCGTCCCATACCCACACTGGGTAGTTAGGCTTGTATCGTCCCATACCCACACTGGGTAGTTAGGCTTGTATCGTCCCATACCCCCACTGGGTAGTTAGGCTTGTATCGTCCCATACCCCACTGGGTAGTTAGGCTTGTATCGTCCCATACCCCCACTGGGTAGTTAGGCTTGTATCATCCCAAATCCCTACTGGGTAGTTAGGCTTGTATCGTCCCATAACCCCCACTGGGTAGTTAGGCTTGTATCGTCCCATACTCCCACTGGGTAGTTAGGCTTGTATCATCTCATACCCCCACTGGGTAGTTAGGCTTGTATTGTCCCATACCCCATCTGGGTAGTTAGGCTTGTATCGTCTCATACCCCCACTGGGTAGTTTAGGCTTGTATCGTCCCATAACCTCACTGGGTAGTTAGGCTTGTATCATCTCATACCCCCACTGGGTAGTTAGGCTTGTATCGTCCCATAACCCCACTGGGTAGTTAGGCTTGTATCGTCCCATAACCCCACTGGGTAGTTAGGCTTGCATCGTCCCATATCCCCACTGGGTAGTTAGGCTTGTATCGTCCCATACCCCCACTGGGTAGTTAGGCTTGTATCGTCCCATACCCCCACTGGGTAGTTAGGCTTGTATCGTCCCATAACCCCCACTGGGTAGTTAGGCTTGTATCGTCCCATACCCCCACTGGGTAGTTAGGCTTGTATCGTCCCATACCCCCACTGGGTAGTTAGGCTTGTATCATCCCATACCCCACTGGGTAGTTAGGCTTGTATCGTCCCATACCCCCACTGGGTAGTTAGGCCTTGTATCATCTCATACCCCCACTGCATAGTTAGGCTTGTATCGTCCCATACCCCCACTGGTAGTTAGGCTTGTATCGTCCCATACCCCACTGGGTAGTTAGGCTTGTATCATCCCATACCCCCACTGGGTAGTTAGGCTTGTATCGTCCCATACCCCCACTGGGTAGTTAGGCTTGTATCGTCCCATACCCCCACTGGGTAGTTAGGCTTGTATCGTCCCATACCCCCACTGGGTAGTTAGGCTTGTATCATCTCATACCCCCACTGGGTAGTTAGGCTTGTATCATCCCATACCCCCACTGGGTAGTTAGGCTTGTATCATCCCATACCCCCACTGGGTAGTTAGGCTTGTATCATCTCATACCCCCACTGGGTAGTTAGGCTTGTATCGTCCCATACCCCCACTGGGTAGTTAGGCTTGTATCATCTCATACCCCCACTGGTAGTTAGGCTTGTATCATCCCATACCCCCACTGGGTAGTTAGGCTTGTATCATCCCATACCCCCACTGGGTAGTTAGGCTTGTATCGTCCCATACCCCCACTGGGTAGTTAGGCTTGTATCGACCATACCCCCACTGGGTAGTTAGGCTTGTATCGTCCCATACCCCCACTGCATAGTTAGGCTTGTATCGTCCCATACCCCCACTGGGTAGTTAGGCTTGTATCGTCTCATACCCCCACTGGGTAGTTAGGCTTGTATCATCCCATACCCCCACTGGGTAGTTAGGCTTGTATCGTCCCATACCCCCACTGGGTTGTTAGGCTTGTATCGTCCCATACCCCCACTGGGTAGTTAGGCTTGGATCGTCCCATACCCCCACTGCTTAGTTTAGGCTTGGATCGACCCATATCCCCACTGGGTAGTTAGGCTTGGATCGTCCCATACCTCCACTGGGTAGTTAGGCTTGTATCATCTCATACCCCACTGGGTAGTTAGGCTTGGATCGTCCCATACCCCCACTGCGTAGTTAGGCTTGGATCGTCCCATACCCCCACTGGGTAGTTAGGCTTGGATCGTCCCATACCCCCACTGGGTAAGTTTAGGCTTGTATCGTCCCATACCCCCACAGGGTGGTTAGGCTTGTATCATCTCATAACCCCCCCACTGGGTAGTTAGGCTTGTATCGTCCCATACCCAACACTGGGTAGTTAGGCTTGTATCGTCCCATACCCACAACTGGGTAGTTAGGCTTGTATCGTCCCATACCCCCACTGGTAGTTAGGCTGTATCGCCCATACCCCACTGGGTAGTTAGGCTTGTATCGCCCATACCCCCACTGGGTAGTTATGCTTGTATCATCCCAAATCCCTACTGGGTAGTTAGGCTTGTATCGTCCCATAACCCCCACTGGGTAGTTTAGGCTGTGTATCGTCCCATACTCCCCACTGGGTAGTTAGGCTTGTATCAATCTCATACCCCCACTTGGATAGTTTAGGCTTGTATTGTCCCCATACCCCAATCTGGGTAGTTAGGCTTGTATCGTCTCATACCCCCACTGGGTAGTTAGGCTTGTATCGTCCCATAACTCACTGGGTAGTTCGGCTTGTATCATCTCATACCCCCACTGGGTAGTTAGGCTTGTATCGTCCCATAACCCCACTGGGTAGTTAGGCTTGTATCGTCCCATACCCCCACTGGGTAGTTAGGCTTGCATCGTCCCATATCCCCACTGGGTAGTTTGGCTTGTATC
>NW_024058659.1:0-49999 GCF_016432855.1 Salvelinus namaycush
GGAGGAGGAGGAGGAGGAGGAGAGAGACTGATGGACTATATCTCTATACAGAGAGAGGAGGAGGAGGAGGAGGAGGAGGAGGAGGAGGAGGAGGACTGATGGACTCTATCTATAGAGAGAGAGGAGGAGAAGGAGGACTGATGGACTCTATCTATAGAATCTATAGAGAGAGAGAGGAGGAGAAGGAGGACTGATGGACTCTATCTATAGAGAGAGAGAGGAGGAGAAGGAGGACTGATGGACTCTATCTATAGAGAGAGGAGGAGAAGGAGGACTCATGAACTCTATCTATAGAGAGAGAGAGGAGGAGAAGGAGGACTGATGAACTCTATCTATAGAGAGAGAGGAGGAGAAGGAGAAGGAGGACTGATGGACTCTATCTATAGAGAGAGAGAGAGGAGGAGAAGGAGGACTGATGGACTCTATCTATAGAGAGAGAGAGGAGGAGAAGGAGGACTGATGGACTCTATCTATAGAGAGAGAGAGGAGGAGAAGGAGGACTGATGGACTCTATCTATAGAGAGAGAGAGGAGGAGGAGAAGGAGGACTGATGGACTCTATCTATAGAGAGAGAGGAGGAGAAGGAGGACTGATGGACTCTATCTATAGAGAGAGAGGAGGAGAAGGAGGACTGATGGACTCTATCTATAGAGAGAGGAGGAGGAGAAAGAGGACTGATGGACAATATCTATAGAGAGAGAGAGGAGGAGGAGAAGGAGGACTGATGGACTCTATCTATAGAGAGAGAGAGAGGAGGAGGAGAAGGAGGACTGATACAGAGAGAGAGCCTGTATCTGGGACAGTTGGTGGTTGTGGAGAAAAGAATGAGACACAGAAGTTGAATACAGTGTACTACTTTACGACCAGAACCCAAAGTAGTGCACTATATAGGGAATAGGGCTCTGGTCTAAAGTAGTGCACTATATAGGGAATAGGGCCCTGGTCTACAGTAGTGCACTACATAGGGAATAGGGCTCTGGTCTAATGCAGTGCACTATATAGGGAATAGGGCCCTGGTCTAATGTAGTGCACTATATAGTAAATAGGGCTCTGATCTAATGTAGTGCACTATATAGGGAATAGGGCCCTGGTCTACAGTAGTGCACTATATAGGGAATAGGGCTCTGGTCTAATGTAGTGCACTATATAGGGAATAGGGCCCTGGTCTAATGTAGTGCACTATATAGGGAATAGGGCTCTGGTCTAAAGTAGGGCACTATATAGGGAATAGGGCCCTGGTCTATAGTAGTGTACTATATAGGGAATAGAGCGTCATTTGAGCCTCTATATAATATTGATGATGTGTTGAGAGAGACAGCATGGTTCTTTATGTTAAAACTGAAATAAATGTTCCTGTTTACCATCTAACAGTCTAATGTTGTTTCTGGAACAGAGGAGAGGAGAGGAGAGGAGAGGAGAGGAGAGGAGAGGAGAGGAGAGGAGAGGAGAGGAGAGGAGAGGAGAGGAGAGGAGAGGAGAGGAGAGGAGAGGAGAGGAGAGGAGAGGAGAGGAGAGGAGAGGAGGAGATGTATAACCAAATAAACAAAGAAAATAAGATGTGAACAAACAGTCTGAAAGAGTCTAAAAGAGGGAAAGCATGGGAAGTGTGTGTGTGTGTGTGTGTGTGTGTGTGTGTGTGTGTGTGTGTGTGTGTGTGTGTGTGTGTGTGTGTGTGTGTGTGTGTGTGTGTGTGTGTCTGTGTGTCTGTGTCTGTGTCTGTGTCTGTGTCTGTGTCTGTGTCTGTGTCTGTGTCTGTGTCTGTGTCTGTGTGTGTGTGTGTGTGTGTGTGTGTGTGTGTGTGTGTGTGTGTGTGTGTGTGTGGCATTAGACTATAATTGGGTCTCTTATTATTTCCAAGTCACGACCCCTACGGTCCTGAATCCATGATAAACACACACATAATGAACAGATTACTGAAGTAGAGTGAGATGGATGGAGGATGAGATAAAGGGGGAGATGGAGGGAGAGAGGAGATGGAGGGAAGGAAGAAGGAGGCGATGAAAGGAGAGATGGAGGGAGGGAGGATGAGATAAAGGGGGAGATGGAGGGAGAGAGGAGATGGATGGAGGGAGGATGAGATAAAGGGGGAGATGGAGGGAGAGAGGAGATGGAGGGAAGGAAGAAGGAGGCGATGAAAGGAGAGATGGACGGAGGGAGGAGGAGACAAAGGGGGAGATGGAGGGAGAGAGGAGATGGAGGGAAAGAAGAAGGAGGCGATGAAAGGAGAGATGGACGGAGGGAGGAGGAGACAAAGGGGGAGATGGAGGGAGAGAGGAGATGGAAGGAGAGATGGACGGAGGGAGGAGGAGACAAAGGGGGAGATGGCTCACCGCCCATGCGTATGTCCTCTATTTTGTCTGCGACTTTGGAATATGGTGATATTATATTGACGTTGTTGTGACAGAATATGGTGATATTATATTGACATTGTTGTGACAGAATATGGTGATATTATATTGACATTGTTGTGACAGAATATGGTGATATTATATTGACATTGTTGTGACAGAATATGGTGATATTATATTGACATTGTTGTGACAGAATATGGTTATATTATATTGATGTTGTTGTGACAGAATATGGTGATATTATATTGATGTTGTTGTGACAGAATATGGTGATATTATATTGACATTGTTGTGACAGAATATGGTGATATTATATTGACATTGTTGTGACAGAATATGGTTATATTATATTGACATTGTTGTGACAGAATATGGTTATATTATATTGACATTGTTGTGACGTTGGAATATGGTTATATTATATTGATGTTGTTATGACGTTGGAATATGGTTATATTATATTGACGTTGTTGTGACGTTGGAATATGGTTATATTATATTGATGTTGTTATGACATTGGTGACAATCTCTCCTCATTCTTTCTCCTCTCTTACTTTCACTGTCTTCCTCTATTTCTACTTCTCTCTCTCCTCTCTCCTCCTCTCCTGTCGTTCCCCTGTTACCCTCTATTTTTCTCTCTCCTCCTACAACCCCTCCGTCCTCCTTCTTCTCCTCCTCCACCCTCTCTTCCTCCTCCTCCACCCTCTCCTCCACCCCCTTGCTTCCTCTCCAGTGTATCATGTCCTGGCATGGCCCCAGTCTGACAGTCTCCATCCTTCCCTGGTGCTCGTGTTCCCCCCTCCTTTCTCCTCTTCTCTCCATCCTCTTCTCTCTCCTGGCACAGGTTCTCCATCCTTCCCCTGGTGCTAGGCAACCCCCCACCCCTCTCTCTCTCTCACACTTTCTCTCCTGGCGTAGAACCAGTCTCCTGGCTTGGTGTTCCCTCTGCAGCGGAAGAGAGGCTGTGTTTTCCAGACGGCACTCCGGAATCAAACACACACACGCACGCACGCGCACACACACACACGCACACACGCGCACACACACACACACACACACACACACACACACACACACACACACACACACACACACACACACACACGACAGTGAAAGAGAAGGGAGATTCTGAAAACATCATTTTTAGTCCTTCATTATTTATTAATCTATCTATCATCTATCCCTCTTTCTCTCATCCCTCTTTTTCTCTACCTCTCTTTCTCACTCTCTCTCATTCTTTCTCTCTCTCTCTACTTCTCTCTCTCTCTCTTTCTCTCTCGCTATCAGATATCAATTTGATTAATATTTCACAGCAGTTAAATCAGACCTCCTGTGAGAAAGAGGGATGGGAGAGGGGGATTGGACAGAGAGGTGTGAGAGATTAAGTTTAGTGAGGTTGAACCAACCCGTCGGGTGAGAGAAGGGAGAGAAGGAGAGAGAGGGAGAAGAGAAAGGGAAAGAGGGAGGGAGTGGAGACAGAGTAGTTATCACTCATCAATATTTTAGAGTGGTCAAACGGACCCATCGGGCAGGACACACACTCACTGCAGAGACAGAGAGAGAGAGAGAGAGAGAGAGAGACAGAGAGAGAAAACAAAAAGATAATTACTTGACACATTGGAAAGAATTAACAAAAAAACAGAGCAAACTAGAATGCCATTTGGCCCTAAACAGAGAGTACACAGTGGCAGAATACCTGACCACTGTGACTGACCCAAACTTAAGGAAAGCTTTGACTATGTACAGACTCAGTGAGCATAGCCTTGCTATTGAGAAAGGCCGCCGTAGGCAGACATGGCTCTCAAGAGAAGACAGGCTATGTGCACACTGCCCACAAAATGAGGTGGAAACCGAGCTGCACTTCCTAACCTCCTGCCCAATGTATGACCATATTAGAGACACATATTTCCCTCAGATCACACAGATCCACAAAGAATTCGAAAACAAATCCAATTTTGATAAACTCCCATATCTACTGGGTGAAATTCCACAGTGTGCCATCACAGCAGCAAGATTTGTGACCTGTTGCCACAAGAAAAGGGCAACCAGTGAAAAAACAAACATCCTTGTAAATACAACCCATATTTATGCTTACTTATTTTAACTTGTGTGCTTTAACCATTTGTACATTGTTACAACACTGTATATATTTAATATGACACTCGTAATGTCTTTATTGTTTTGAAACTTCTGTATGTGTAATGTTTACTGTTAATTCGTTTTGTTTGTTTCACTTTTGTGTATTGTCTACCTCATTTACTTTGGCAATGTTAACACATGTTTCCCATGCCAATAAAAGCCCCTTGAATTGAATTGAGAGAGAGAAAGAGACAGAGAGAGAGAGAGAGAGAGAGAGAGAGAGAGAGAGAGAGAGAGAGAGAGAGACACAGAGAGAGAGAGAGAGAGAGAGAGAGAGAGGGAGAGACAGAGAGAGAGAGAGAGACAGAGAGAGAGAGAGAGAGAGAGAGAGAGAGAGAGAGAGAGAGAGAGAGAGAGAGAGAGAATGGGGGAGAGAAAGACAGAGAAAGAGAGGGAGAGAGGAGTAGAGAGAAAAGGGGAGTAGGGGTATAGAAGCAGAGAGGTTGGGAGAAGGTAGGGGTTAGAGAGGGGGAGAAGAGGAGAGATTGGGACATTGGGAGATTTGGAGGTAGGGGTTAGAGAGGGAGGAGGAGGGGAGAGGAGAGATTGTGAGATTTGGAGGTAGAGGTTAGAGAAGGTGAAGGAGGGGAGAGACACTGTGCTCCGAGCACGCAAATCTGCACCCCATTTGTACATATTTTGAAGCATCCATGCAAGCTTCAATGGAAGGTATGCACAGAAATATGACGCAACCACTTCAAAAATTACGCAAAATTTCTCGAAATCAATGGCGGCCATTATTTGAGCTGAAGCGAGAGAAAACACACTCCGACTTTGGAATGAAATGTTGCCTATTCACATCTCATATGTTCCCTGACTACAATGTTTTATCTGATACATTAACAAATACATGCTGTGGTAATTTTTGTATGTTTACCGGCCTACAATGTTTACCGGCCTACAATAACCACTGTAGTGTGCGTAAATTGCTAGCCAGATAGCCACAAATAATTATTAGCTAGCTACCCATGAATAATTATTAGCTAGCTAGCTACCCATGAAGAATTATTAGCTAGCTAGCTACCCATGAAGAATTGTTAGCTAGCTAGCTACCCATGAAGAATTGTTAGCTAGCTAGCTACCCATGAAGAATTATTAGCTAGCTAGCTACCCATGAAGAATTGTTAGCTAGCTAGCTACCCATGAAGAATTATTAGCTAGCTAGCTACCCATGAAGAATTGACATCTACCTTGCATAACATAGCTTTTCCCTTTTCCCCTTGCCTCATCCATTTTTGTGGTAGTGCTGCAATCAGTTGGTTGTAAATTTGGATGGAGCAGATATTCCCATATATTTTTGATAACTGCATATGTCACATAACTCCTCAGTTTCTATTCATAATATCATTAATAAATAAAATACAATTTTTTTAATCCATAAAGAATCTTTTTTTTTATTAATCAGTATAATTGAGTTTAACCATAACATTTGTTGTAATATTTGTTCTATCTTTTCTGGAGGAGAAAACTGAAATTGTAACCAGCGTTGTTTGGCTTGTTTAAGAAAGGGCGATACTTTAAACAACATTTCCTTTTCAATTAGTCGGAAATGAGAACTTGTAATCTGTATAAAGGCAAAAACGGCCATTTTTGAACGAAGGATGAGCCTTAATAATCTACTGGAGAACCATTTGGGGTTGAAGTATAATTTATGCATGAGTAAAGCTTTTAGTGAGATGTTCTAGCTTTAATAGTTAATCATTTTAGCCCCCAAACATGTTCATTATATAAATAGGCATGTTTAATTTTGTCTGGCTTAGCATTCCAAATAAAATGAAATATATTTTGTTCATATGATTTAAAAAACGAGTCATCTGGAGTTGGCAGTGGCATTATTAAGTAAGTAAACTGTGATAGGAACCAATGTGATTTTTCCATAAATAGACAAGTATTTACCTCTCCATGGTTGCATTATCTGTTTTATTTTTGCTCACTTTCTATTGAAATTAATTGTGGGATGTTAATTAAATGTTTTGAGATGTAAATACCATGTATGTCTACTTCACCATCCGCCCATTTTATTGGTAAACTACAAGGTAGCGTAAACAATGTATTTTTTAACGATCCAATGCGTAATATGGTACACGTGTCATAATTAGGTTTTAATCCAGAGAGTTTTAATCCATTAGGTTTTAATCCAGAAAGTTTATCAAGATGTTCAACGAGATTGTGCAGGGATACAGATTATGGCCTTAAGAGTCATCGGCATACATTGACACTTGTGTTTTTATCCCCTGGATTTCTAACCCCTTGATGTTCCTCTTGGATCTAATTTTAATAACTAGCCTTTTCAATGGCCATAATAAATAGATATGGAGACAACGGACAGCCTTGTATTACTCCTCTTACTAAAGCTCAATACTTTCTGAGAAGTTACCATTATCTACTATGTTACATCTGGGGTTGCTGTACATAACTTTAACCCATTGTATAAGAGATTCACCAAAATTAAAGTAATCCAGGCATTTATATATAAATTCTAGTCATACTTTATCAAATAACATTTGTTTTAGGTCATTTTTGCCTGTTAAACTATCTGGTTATCTACATTATTACGATTCACATAAAGCTAGCTGAGAATTATAAAGTAAAACGTTTGATGTGTGTTTATCTTGTTTGGTCTCTATTGTTGCCATTGTCCTGGCTGGGAGAAGGTTCAGGGGATGGGGAGGTGCAATGTGAGGTAATACAGTAGGGGGAGGTGCAGTGTGAGGTAATACAGTGGGGGGAGGTGAGGTAATACACTAGGGGGAGGTGAGGTAATGCACCAGGGGGAGGGGAGGTAATACAGTAGGGGGAGGTGCAGTGTGAGGTAATACAGTAGGGGGAGGTGGAGTGTGAGGTAATACAGTAGGGGGAGGTGGAGTGTGAGGTAATACAGTAGGGGGAGGTGCAGTGTGAGGTAATACAGTAGGGGGAGGTGCAGTGTGAGGTAATACAGTTGGGGGAGGTGCAGTGTGAGGTAATACAGTAGGGGGAGGTGCAGTGTGAGGTAATACAGTAGGGGGAGGTGCAGTGTGAGGTAATACAGTAGGGGGAGGTGCAGTGTGAGGTAATACAGTTGGGGAAGGTGCAGTGTGAGGTAATACAGTAGGGGGAGGTGCAGTGTGAGGTAATACAGTAGGGGGAGGTGCAGTGTGAGGTAATACAGTAGGGGGAGGTGCAGTGTGAGGTAATACAGTTGGGGGAGGTGCAGTGTGAGGTAATACAGTAGGGGAGGTGCAGTGTGAGGTAATACAGTAGGGGGAGGTGGAGTGTGAGGTAATACAGTACCCCCTACTGGTGCAGTGTGAGGTAATACAGTAGGGGGAGGTGGAGTGTGAGGTAATACAGTAGGGGGAGGTGGAGTGTGAGGTAATACAGTAAAGGGAGGTGCAGTGTGAGGTAATACAGTAGGGGGAGGTGGAGTGTGAGGTAATACAGTAGGGGGAGGTGGAGTGTGAGGTAATACAGTAGGGGGAGGTGCAGTGTGAGGTAATGCAGTGGGGGGAGGTGCAGTGTGAGGTAATACAGTAGGGGGAGGTGCAGTGTGAGGTAATACAGTAGGGGGAGGTGCAGTGTGAGGTAATACAGTAGGGGGAGGTGCAGTGTGAGGTAATACAGTAGGGGGAGGTGGAGTGTGAGGTAATACAGTAGGGGGAGGTGCAGTGTGAGGTTATACAGTAGGGGGAGGTGCGGTGTGAGGTAATACAGTAGGGGGAGGTGCGGTGTGAGGTTATACAGTAGGGGGAGGTGCCGTGTGAGGTAATACAGTAGGGGGAGGTGCGGTGTGAGGTAATACAGTAGGGGGAGGTGCAGTGTGAGGTAATACAGTAGGGGGAGGTGCAGTGTGAGGTAATACAGTAGGGGGAGGTGCAGTGTGAGGTAATACAGTAGGGGGAGGTGGAGTGTGAGGTAATACAGTAGGGGGAGGTGCAGTGTGAGGTTATACAGTAGGGGGAGGTGCGGTGTGAGGTAATACAGTAGGGGGAGGTGCGGTGTGAGGTAATACAGTAGGGGGAGGTGCCGTGTGAGGTAATACAGTAGGGGGAGGTGCGGTGTGAGGTAATACAGTAGGGGGAGGCGCAGTGTGAGGTAATACAGTAGGGGGAGGTGCAGTGTGAGGTAATACAGTAGGGGGAGGTGCAGTGTGAGGTAATACAGTAGGGGGAGGTGCAGTGTGAGGTAATACAGTAGGGGGAGGTGCAGTGTGAGGTAATACAGTAGGGGGAGGTGCAGTGTGAGGTAATACAGTAGGGGGAGGTGCAGTGTGAGGTAATACAGTAGGGGGAGGGGCAGTGTGAGGTAATACAGTAGGGGGAGGTGCAGTGTGAGGTAATACAGTAGGGGGAGGTGCAGTGTGAGGTAATACAGTAGGGGGAGGTGCAGTGTGAGGTAATACAGTAGGGGGATGTGGAGTGTGAGGTAATACAGTAGGGGGAGGTGCAGTGTGAGGTTATACAGTAGGGGGAGGTGCGGTGTGAGGTAATACAGTAGGGGGAGGTGCGGTGTGAGGTTATACAGTAGGGGGAGGTGCCGTGTGAGGTAATACAGTAGGGGGAGGTGCAGTGTGAGGTAATACAGTAGGGGGAGGTGCAGTGTGAGGTAATACAGTAGGGGGAGGTGCAGTGTGAGGTAATACAGTAGGGGGAGGTGCAGTGTGAGGTAATACAGTAGGGGGAGATGCAGTGTGAGGTTATACAGTAGGGGGAGGTGCGGTGTGAGGTAATACAGTAGGGGGAGGTGCGGTGTGAGGTAATACAGTAGGGGGAGGTGCCGTGTGAGGTAATACAGTAGGGGGAGGTGCTGTGTGAGGTAATACAGTAGGGGGAGGTGCAGTGTGAGGTAATACAGTAGGGGGAGGTGCAGTGTGAGGTAATACAGTAGGGGGAGGAGCAGTGTGAGGTAATACAGTAGGGGGAGGTGCAGTGTGAGGTAATACAGTAGGGGGAGGTTGCAGTGTGAGGTAATACAGTAGGGGGAGGTGCAGTGTGAGGTAATACAGTACGGGGAGGTGCAGTGTGAGTAAATACAGTAGAGGGAGGTGCAGTGTGAGGTAATACAGTAGGGGACTGAGAGTGAAGAAGGTATAGTGAATGGGGAGGTGCAGTGTGAGGTTATACAGTAGGGGGAGGTGCAGTGTGATGTAATACAGTAGGGGGAGGTGCAGTGTGAGGTAATACAGTAGGGGGAGGTGCCGTGTGAGGTTATACAGTAGGGGGAGGTGCGGTGTGAGGTAATACAGTAGGGGGAGGTGCGGTGTGAGGTTATACAGTAGGGGGAGGTGCCGTGTGAGGTAATACAGTAGGGGGAGGTGCGGTGTGAGGTAATACAGTAGGGGGAGGTGCAGTGTGAGGTAATACAGTAGGGGGAGGTGCAGTGTGAGGTAATACAGTAGGGGGAGGTGCAGTGTGAGGTGATACAGTAGGGGGAGGTGGAGTGTGAGGTAATACAGTAGGGGGAGGTGCAGTGTGAGGTTATACAGTAGGGGGAGGTGCGGTGTGAGGTAATACAGTAGGGGGAGGTGCGGTGTGAGGTAATACAGTAGGGGGAGGTGCCGTGTGAGGTAATACAGTAGGGGGAGGTGCGGTGTGAGGTAATACAGTAGGGGGAGGTGCAGTGTGAGGTAATACAGTAGGGGGAGGTGCAGTGTGAGGTAATACAGTAGGGGGAGGTGCAGTGTGAGGTAATACAGTAGGGGGAGGTGCAGTGTGAGGTAATACAGTAGGGGGAGGTGCAGTGTGAGGTAATACAGTAGGGGGAGGTGCAGTGTGAGGTAATACAGTAGGGGGAGGTGCAGTGTGAGGTAATACAGTAGGGGGAGGGGCAGTGTGAGGTAATACAGTAGGGGGAGGTGCAGTGTGAGGTATTAGAGTAGGGGGAGGTGCAGTGTGAGGTAATAGAGTAGGGGGAGGTGCAGTGTGAGGTAATACAGTAGGGGGAGGTGCAGTGTGAGGTAATACAGTAGGGGGAGGTGCAGTGTGAGGTAATAGAGTAGGGGGAGGTGCAGTGTGAGGTAATACAGTAGGGGGAGGTGCAGTGTGAGGTAATACAGTAGGGGGAGGGGCAGTGTGAGGTAATACAGTAGGGGGAGGTGGAGTGTGAGGTAATACAGTAGGGGGAGGTGCAGTGTGAGGTAATACAGTAGGGGGAGGTGGAGTGTGAGGTAATACAGTAGGGGGAGGTGGAGTGTGAGGTAATAGAGTAGGGGGAGGTGCAGTGTGAGGTATTAGAGTAGGGGGAGGTGCAGTGTGAGGTAATAGAGTAGGGGGAGGTGCAGTGTGAGGTAATACAGTAGGGGGAGGTGGAGTGTGAGGTAATACAGTAGGGGGAGGTGGAGTGTGAGGTAATACAGTAGGGGGAGGTGCAGTGTGAGGTAATAGAGTAGGGGGAGGTGCAGTGTGAGGTTATACAGTAGGGGGGAGGTGCAGTGTGAGGTAATCGAGTAGGGGGAGGTGCAGTGTGAGGTAATACAGTAGGGGAGGTGCAGTGTGAGGTAATACAGTAGGGGGAGGTGGAGTGTGAGGTAATACAGTACCCCCTACTGGTGCAGTGTGAGGTAATACAGTAGGGGGAGGTGGAGTGTGAGGTAATACAGTAGGGGGAGATGGAGTGTGAGGTAATACAGTAAAGGGAGGTGCAGTGTGAGGTAATACAGTAGGGGGAGGTGGAGTGTGAGGTAATACAGTAGGGGGAGGTGGAGTGTGAGGTAATACAGTAGGGGGAGGTGCAGTGTGAGGTAATACAGTGGGGGGAGGTGCAGTGTGAGGTAATACAGTAGGGGGAGGTGGAGTGTGAGGTAATACAGTAGGGGGAGGTGCAGTGTGAGGTAATACAGTAGGGGGAGGTGCAGTGTGAGGTAATACAGTAGGGGGAGGTGCAGTGTGAGGTAATACAGTAGGGGGAGGTGGAGTGTGAGGTAATACAGTAGGGGGAGGTGCAGTGTGAGGTTATACAGTAGGGGGAGGTGCGGTGTGAGGTAATACAGTAGGGGGAGGTGCGGTGTGAGGTTATACAGTAGGGGGAGGTGCCGTGTGAGGTAATACAGTAGGGGGAGGTGCGGTGTGAGGTAATACAGTAGGGGGAGGTGCAGTGTGAGGTAATACAGTAGGGGGAGGTGCAGTGTGAGGTAATACAGTAGGGGGAGGTGCAGTGTGAGGTAATACAGTAGGGGGAGGTGGAGTGTGAGGTAATACAGTAGGGGGAGGTGCAGTGTGAGGTTATACAGTAGGGGGAGGTGCGGTGTGAGGTAATACAGTAGGGGGAGGTGCGGTGTGAGGTAATACAGTAGGGGGAGGTGCCGTGTGAGGTAATACAGTAGGGGGAGGTGCGGTGTGAGGTAATACAGTAGGGGGAGGTGCAGTGTGAGGTAATACAGTAGGGGGAGGTGCAGTGTGAGGTAATACAGTAGGGGGAGGTGCAGTGTGAGGTAATACAGTAGGGGGAGGTGCAGTGTGAGGTAATACAGTAGGGGGAGGTGCAGTGTGAGGTAATACAGTAGGGGGAGGTGCAGTGTGAGGTAATACAGTAGGGGGAGGTGCAGTGTGAGGTAATACAGTAGGGGGAGGGGCAGTGTGAGGTAATACAGTAGGGGGAGGTGCAGTGTGAGGTAATACAGTAGGGGGAGGTGCAGTGTGAGGTAATACAGTAGGGGGAGGTGCAGTGTGAGGTAATACAGTAGGGGGAGGTGGAGTGTGAGGTAATACAGTAGGGGGAGGTGCAGTGTGAGGTTATACAGTAGGGGGAGGTGCGGTGTGAGGTAATACAGTAGGGGGAGGTGCGGTGTGAGGTTATACAGTAGGGGGAGGTGCCGTGTGAGGTAATACAGTAGGGGGAGGTGCGGTGTGAGGTAATACAGTAGGGGGAGGTGCAGTGTGAGGTAATACAGTAGGGGGAGGTGCAGTGTGAGGTAATACAGTAAGGGGAGGTGCAGTGTGAGGTAATACAGTAGGGGGAGGTGCAGTGTGAGGTTATACAGTAGGGGGAGGTGCGGTGTGAGGTAATACAGTAGGGGGAGGTGCGGTGTGAGGTAATACAGTAGGGGGAGGTGCCGTGTGAGGTAATACAGTAGGGGGAGGTGCTGTGTGAGGTAATACAGTAGGGGGAGGTGCAGTGTGAGGTAATACAGTAGGGGGAGGTGCAGTGTGAGGTAATACAGTAGGGGGAGGTGCAGTGTGAGGTAATACAGTAGGCGAGGTGCAGTGTGAGGTAATACAGTAGGGGGAGGTGCAGTGTGAGGTAATACAGTAGGGGGAGGTGCAGTGTGAGGTAATACAGTAGGGGGAGGTGCAGTGTGAGGTAATACATTAGGGGGAGGTGCAGTGTGAGGTAATACAGTAGGGGGAGGTGCAGTGTGAGGTAATACAGTAGGGGGAGGTGCAGTGTGAGGTAATACAGTAGGGGGAGGTTGCAGTGTGAGGTAATACAGTAGGGGGAGGTGCAGTGTGAGGTAATACAGTACGGGGAGGTGCAGTGTGAGTAAATACAGTAGAGGGAGGTGCAGTGTAAGGTAATACAGTAGGGGACTGAGAGTGAAGAAGGTATAGTGAATGGGGAGGTGCAGTGTGAGGTTATACAGTAGGGGGAGGTGCAGTGTGATGTAATACAGTAGGGGGAGGTGCAGTGTGAGGTAATACAGTAGGGGGAGGTGCGGTGTGAGGTTATACAGTAGGGGGAGGTGCCGTGTGAGGTAATACAGTAGGGGGAGGTGCGGTGTGAGGTAATACAGTAGGGGGAGGTGCAGTGTGAGGTAATACAGTAGGGGGAGGTGCAGTGTGAGGTAATACAGTAGGGGGAGGTGCAGTGTGAGGTAATACAGTAGGGGGAGGTGGAGTGTGAGGTAATACAGTAGGGGGAGGTGCAGTGTGAGGTTATACAGTAGGGGGAGGTGCGGTGTGAGGTAATACAGTAGGGGGAGGTGCGGTGTGAGGTAATACAGTAGGGGGAGGTGCCGTGTGAGGTAATACAGTAGGGGGAGGTGCGGTGTGAGGTAATACAGTAGGGGGAGGTGCAGTGTGAGGTAATACAGTAGGGGGAGGTGCAGTGTGAGGTAATACAGTAGGGGGAGGTGCAGTGTGAGGTAATACAGTAGGGGGAGGTGCAGTGTGAGGTAATACAGTAGGGGGAGGTGCAGTGTGAGGTAATACAGTAGGGGGAGGTGCAGTGTGAGGTAATTCAGTAGGGGGAGGTGCAGTGTGTGGTAATACAGTAGGGGGAGGGGCAGTGTGAGGTAATACAGTAGGGGGAGGTGCAGTGTGAGGTAATACAGTAGGGGGAGGTGCAGTGTGAGGTAATACAGTAGGGGGAGGTGCAGTGTGAGGTAATACAGTAGGGGGAGGTGGAGTGTGAGGTAATACAGTAGGGGGAGGTGCAGTGTGAGGTTATACAGTAGGGGGAGGTGCGGTGTGAGGTAATACAGTAGGGGGAGGTGCGGTGTGAGGTTATACAGTAGGGGGAGGTGCCGTGTGAGGTAATACAGTAGGGGGAGGTGCGGTGTGAGGTAATACAGTAGGGGGAGGTGCAGTGTGAGGTAATACAGTAGGGGGAGGTGCAGTGTGAGGTAATACAGTAGGGGGAGGTGCAGTGTGAGGTAATACAGTAGGGGGAGGTGGAGTGTGAGGTAATACAGTAGGGGGAGGTGCAGTGTGAGGTTATACAGTAGGGGGAGGTGCGGTGTGAGGTAATACAGTAGGGGGAGGTGCGGTGTGAGGTAATACAGTAGGGGGAGGTGCCGTGTGAGGTAATACAGTAGGGGGAGGTGCGGTGTGAGGTAATACAGTAGGGGGAGGTGCCGTGTGAGGTAATACAGTAGGGGGAGGTGCGGTGTGAGGTAATACAGTAGGGGGAGGTGCAGTGTGAGGTAATACAGTAGGGGGAGGTGCAGTGTGAGGTAATACAGTAGGGGGAGGTGCAGTGTGAGGTAATACAGTAGGCGAGGTGCAGTGTGAGGTAATACAGTAGGGGGAGGTGCAGTGTGAGGTAATACAGTAGGGGGAGGTGCAGTGTGAGGTAATACAGTAGGGGGAGGTGCAGTGTGAGGTAATACAGTAGGGGGAGGTGCAGTGTGAGGTAATACAGTAGGGGGAGGTGCAGTGTGAGGTAATACAGTAGGGGGAGGTTGCAGTGTGAGGTAATACAGTAGGGGGAGGTGCAGTGTGAGGTAATACAGTACGGGGAGGTGCAGTGTGAGTAAATACAGTAGAGGGAGGTGCAGTGTGAGGTAATACAGTAGGGGACTGAGAGTGAAGAAGGTATAGTGAATGGGGAGGTGCAGTGTGAGGTTATACAGTAGGGGGAGGTGCAGTGTGATGTAATACAGTAGGGGGAGGTGCAGTGTGAGGTAATACAGTAGGGGGAGGTGCGGTGTGAGGTTATACAGTAGGGGGAGGTGCAGTGTGAGGTAATACAGTAGGGGGAGGTGCAGTGTGAGGTAATACAGTAGGGGGAGGTGCAGTGTGAGGTAATACAGTAGGGGGAGGTGCAGTGTGAGGTAATACAGTAGGGGGAGGTGCAGTGTGAGGTAATACAGTAAGGGGACTGAGAGTGAAAAAGGTTCAGTGAATGGGGAGGTGCAACGTGAGGTAATACAGTAGGGGGACTGAGAGTGCTTCTCAAATGTACTGTTTTATGCGGTCGAGGGAGGCGAAGGTCGAGGGAGAAAGGGATGAGGAGGGAGACAAACACAGTCTTAATTATCATGTTTAATTGATGACAAAGAGAGAGATCAGCCAGAAATACAAGGACACAGACAGAGGGGTGAGAGAGACAGACAGAGAGAGAGGGAGAGAGATTCACACAGATAGAGACCAAGAGGGTAGATGAGAGAAGGGTGAAAGAAAGGGGGTGAAAAGAGAAAGTGAGAGAGAGTGATAGATAGAGAGATAGGGAAATAGATAGATAGACAGATAGATATAATTAGAACACAGAACACAGTAGCCAGATCGAAGAGCAGGAAGCAGCCAATTAGAATCAAGCTGAAATGCAATGGGAATACTGTAGTTATAGTGGTTAATATGAGGGTTACACACAGACACTCATACTTACACACACACACACACACACACACACACACACACACACACACACACACACACACACACACACACACACACACACACACACACACACACACACACACACACACACACACACACACACACACACACACACACACACACACACACAAACACTTATCTGCAGAGTGCCGTTTGTTTGCTTTCCCCCCCAGCCAAACACAGCACATTTCATTAATTAACTCATCATACTGATTGATTCAAGACTTAGTTAGTGGAATCAGCTGTGTTACTGCTTGGTTGGAGGAAAACCCTGCACCCACACCAGACCTGTCAGTTTAAGTCTGTCCCCTCTGCTGGTCAATAAACTATTTATATAAACGCTTATAACAGGGATATTCCGTTGTTCTTTTTGGGACACAAATGTTAAAAAGTTAGCGTTTGGAGACAGTGGCCAGGTAAACTAAACCAAACCATGAGTTGTTGTTTTACCTTGTCTATAGACTGCAGACAGGGTAAGGAAACCAATATGTTATTTAGTCATTTAGGAGACCTATCCCTTTACATTTTAGGTCTTGATACCTGAACCATCTCAATGACTCATCTACAACACAGATTGAACTGGTACAACTAGGCCACACCTTTATATTCCTCTCAGTCCTCCTGCACCATTCCACCCCCCCCCCCTCTCTCTCTCTCTCTCTCTCTCTCTCTCTCTCTCTCAAACTCCTCTCCCACTGCACCCCTCCACCCCCCATCTCGCTCTCTCTCTCTCTCTCTCTCTCTCTCTCTCTCTCTCTCTCTCTCTCTCTCTCTCTCTCTCTCTCACTGCACCCCTCCATCCCCTCAGGTATCAGTAATAATAATATCAGTAGTGTGTACTCCACCCCTGCTCAGGTATCAGTAATAATAATATCAGTAGTGTGTACTCCATCCCCCCGCTCAGGTATCAGTAATAATAATATCAGGAGTGTGTACTCCATCCCCCCCCTCAGGTATCAGTAATAATAATATCAGTAGTGTGTACTCCATCCCCCCCTCAGGTATCAGTAATAATAATATCAGTAGTGTGTACTCCATCCCCCCTCAGGTATCAGTAATAATAATATCAGTAGTGTGTACTCCATCCCCCCTCAGGTATCAGTAATAATAATATCAGGAGTGTGTACTCCATCCCCCCCTCAGGTATCAGTAATAATAATATCAGGAGTGTGTACTCCATCCCCCCCCAGGTATCAGTAATAATAATATCAGTAGTGTGTACTCCATCCCCTCAGGTATCAGTAATAATAATATCAGTAGTGTGTACTCCATCCCCTCAGGTATCAGTAATAATAATGTCAGTAGTGTGTACTCCATCCCCCTCAGGTATCAGTAATAATAATATCAGTAGTGTGTACTCCATCCCCTCAGGTATCAGTAATAATAATATCAGTAGTGTGTACTCCATCCCCCTCAGGTATCAGTAATAATAATATCAGTAGTGTGTACTCCATCCCCTCAGGTATCAGTAATAATAATATCAGGAGTGTGTACTCCACCCCCCCTCAGGTATCAGTAATAATAATATCAGTAGTGTGTACTCCACCCCCCCTCAGGTATCAGTAATAATAATATCAGTAGTGTGTACTCCACCCCCCCTCAGGTATCAGTAATAATAATATCAGTAGTGTGTACTCCATCCCCCCTCAGGTATCAGTAATAATAATATCAGTAGTGTGTACTCCATCCCCCCTCAGGTATCAGTAATAATAATATCAGGAGTGTGTACTCCATCCCCCTTCAGGTATCAGTAATAATAATATCAGTAGTGTGTACTCCATCCCCCCCTCAGGTATCAGTAATAATATAATCAGTAGTGTGTACTCCATCCCCCCCTCAGGTATCAGTAATAATAATATCAGTAGTGTGTACTCCATCCCTACAGGTATCTGTAATAATAATATCAGTAGTGTGTACTCCATCCCCCCCTCAGGTATCAGTAATAATAATATCAGTAGTGTGTACTCCATCCCCTCAGGTATCAGTAATAATAATATCAGTAGTGTGTACTCCATCCCCCCTCAGGTATCAGTAATAATAATATCAGGAGTGTGTACTCCATCCCCCCTCAGGTATCAGTAATAATAATATCAGTAGTGTGTACTCCATCCCCCCTCAGGTATCAGTAATAATAATATCAGTAGTGTGTACTCCATCCCCCCTCAGGTATCAGTAATAATAATATCAGTAGTGTGTACTCCATCCCCTCAGGTATCAGTAATAATAATATCAGTAGTGTGTACTCCATCCCCTCAGGTATCAGTAATAATAATATCAGTAGTGTGTACTCCATCCCCTCAGGTATCAGTAATAATAATATCAGTAGTGTGTACTCCATCCCCCCCCTCAGGTATCAGTAATAATAATATCAGTAGTGTGTACTCCATCCCCTCAGGTATCAGTAATAATAATATCAGGAGTGTGTACTCCATCCCCCCCTCAGGTATCAGTAATAATAATATCAGTAGTGTGTACTCCATCCCCCCTCAGGTATCAGTAATAATAATATCAGTAGTGTGTACTCCACCCCCCCTCAGGTATCAGTAATAATAATATCAGTAGTGTGTACTCCATCCCCCCTCAGGTATCAGTAATAATAATATCAGGAGTGTGTACTCCATCCCCCCTCAGGTATCAGTAATAATAATATCAGTAGTGTGTACTCCATCCCCTCAGGTATCAGTAATAATAATATCAGTAGTGTGTACTCCATCCCCTCAGGTATCAGTAATAATAATGTCAGTAGTGTGTACTCCATCCCCCTCAGGTATCAGTAATAATAATATCAGTAGTGTGTACTCCAGCACCAAAAGTCTGCTTCTGTTTGTTTGATTATGTAAGCCTGTGCGTGTACGTGTGCGTGTGCGTGTGCGTGTGTGTGTGTGTTTGTGTGTGTGCATGTGTGTGTGTGGGCACATGTGCGTGTGACCAGCTTGTTGCTCAGTAGGATACAGGAGATGGAAACAGATGATTATATAACAAGCCGTCCTGCCAACATACATACACACACACACACACACACACAACTGAATACGTATAATAACTGAATACGTATAATATATCCATATCTTTCTTTTTTCAAGAAATAGGCGACTCCGGGATCCTGGCCTTCTAGGCAGAGTTGCAAAGAAAAAGACATATCTCAGACTGGCCAATAAAAAGAAAAGATTAAGATGGGCAAAAGAACACAGACACTGGACAGAGGAACTCTGAGTCGCCTCTTCACTGTTGACGTTGAGACTGGTGTTTTGCGGGTACTATTTAATGAAGATGTCAGTTGAGGACTTGTGAGACGTCTGCTTCTCAAACTAGACACTCTAATGTACTTGTCCTCTTGCTCAGTTGTGCACCGGGGCCTCCCATTCCTATTTCTATTCTGGTTAGGGCCAGTTTGCGCTGTTCTGTGAAGGGAGTAGTACATAGCGTTGTACGAGTTCTTCAGTTTCTTGGCAATTTCTCGCATGGAAAAGCCTTCATTTCCCACAACAAGAATAGACTGACGAGTTTCAGAAAAAAGTTATTTGTTTCTGGCCATTTTGACCCTGTAATCGAACCCACAAATGCTGGTGCTCCAGATACTCAACTAGTCTAAAGAAGGCCAGTTTAATTGCTTCTTTAATCAGAACAACATTTCAACAGTTTTCAGTTGTGCTAACATAATTGCAAAAGGGTTTTCTAATGATCAATTAACCTTTTAAAATGATAAACTTGGATTAGCCAACACAACGTGCCATTGGAACACAGGAGTGATGGTTGCTGATAATGGGTCTCTGTACGCCTATGTAGATATTCCATTAAAAATCAGCCGTTTCCAGCTACAATAGTCATTTACAACATTAACAATGTCTACACTGTATTTCTGTTCAATTTTCTGTTATTTTAGTGGACAAAAAAAAGAAGGAAATTTCTAAGCGACCCAAACTTTTGAACGGTAGTGTATCTATATTCTATCAGGAGAGAGGGACGGAGGGAGAAATATAGTCTGTGATATATATATATATATATATATTCTGTCTGGAAATCCTAATATCTGCTTTCTGGTGATTCTTATCTCACTCTGAGATGGGGGAGAGAGGAGAGGTGAGGTAGGGGAGAGAGATATGGAGGGGAGGGAAAACAGACAGACAGGCAGGCATGCAAACAGACATGGAGACAGAGAGACAGGCACACAGACAGACAGATAAACAGACAGAGAAGGAGAGAGAGCGAGACAGACAGACAGACAGACAGACAGACAGACAGACAGACAGACAGACAGACAGACAGACAGACAGACAGACAGACAGATAGGCAGTCAGACAGACAGACATACAGATAGACAGGGAGACATATATATAGACAGAATGTCAGACAGTCAGAGAGACAGACAGACAGTCAGAGACACAGTCAGAGAGACAGACAGAGAGACAGAGAGACAGGTAGGCAGGCAGGTAGGCAGGCAGACAGACAGACAGACAGACAGACAGACAGACAGACAGACAGACAGACAGACAGACAGACAGACAGACAGACAGGTAGGCAGACAGGCAGGCAGACAGACAGACAGACAGACAGACAGACAGACAGACAGACAGACAGACAGACAGACAGACAGACAGACAGACAGACAGACAGACAGACAGACAGACAGACAGACAGACAGACAGACAGACAGACAGACAGACATATAGATAGTCAGACAGCCAGACAGTCAGAGAGACAAACAGAGAGACTGTCAGAGATACAGATAGAGAGACAGTCAGACAGAGAAAGGGAGAGTACTGCCCCCAGGTGCGGTATACCAGCATTGCACAGTGAAGGGACTGTGTGTGTGCGTGCGTGCGTGCGTGTGAGTTGTTACTTATTAGCACTAATCAACGCTGGCTTCCATGCCTCATTCCAGGTCCATGAGGAAGCTGTATTAAAGAGGGGAGGAGAGGGAGGAGAGGAAATGAAGGGAGTAAACAGGATATGGATCTTCTGTCCCTTCTGACCTTGGGGTCATTACATTATGATGACACACACACACATTCACACACGGCCCATCAACGAATCCTGCTGGGGAGCGAGCGAGATGCCTTCTTCCATCCATCAGCAGGCCCAGAGAGAAGCCTGGAGCTAGATTTACACTCTCCCCAGAACGAGGCATCAACACTGGGGCAGTTCTCTGCATGCTGAGGCAGTCTGTGGGGGAGGGCTGGGGGAATGGAGGTGTTAGCAAGGCTGGTCTATGTCAACCTACCAAGGTTGGCAGGGAGAGATAGAAATAGAGGTACAGATAGAAATAGAGGTACAGATAGAAAGAGAGGTACAGATAGAAAGAGAGGTACAGATAGAAATAGAGGTACAGATAGAAATAGAGGTAGAGATAGAAATAGAGGTAGAGATAGAAATAGAGGTACAGATAGAAATAGAGGTACAGATAGAAATAGAGGTACAGATAGAAAGAGGTACCGATAGAAAGAGAGGTACAGATAGAAAGAGAGGTACAGATAGAAAGAGAGGTACAGATAGAAATAGAGGTACCGATAGAAATAGAGGTACAGATAGAAATAGAGGTACAGATAGAAATAGAGGTACAGATAGAAATAGAGGTACAGATAGAAATAGAGGTACCGATAGAAATAGAGGTACAGATAGAAATAGAGGTACAGATAGAAATAACCCCCCTGTTCTGTACCTGCCCCCCCCCATCTCCCCCTCCTTCTCCCCCTCCCCCTCTCCCCCTCCTTCTCCCCATCCCCCTCTCCCCTTCTTCCCCTACCCCTATCCCTCTCCCTCTCATCCCCTCCCCTTCTCCTCCCTACCCAGCTACACACACACACACGCATGCATGCACACACACACACACAGACACATAAAGACAACCAGACTGGTGTGTGGTTCCCACCACGTCTAGTTTAGACCAGGTAGTGCAGCCTTGTTAGGGGCTATAAGACAGACAGACAGGTGTGTGATTCCCACCATATCTAGTTTAGACCAGGTAGTGCAGCCTTGGTTAAGGGCTATAAGACAGACAGACACACAGCACAGTCCACCACTACCCACTCTTCAGGATGAAGGTATGACTTTACTATTAACACTAATATGATATGTACCATATCCATGCAAAGTAAGTGGATAATTCAAAACATTTTACTGTACCGTTTTAAAAGTTGCCTGAATGTTCTGTGAGGTTACGTGTGGGTCTAAAGTTATCTGAATGTTATGTGAGGTTGTGTGTGGGTCTAAAGTTGTCTGAATGTTATGTGAGGTTATGTGTGGATCTAAAGTTGTCTGAATGTTATGTGAGGTTATGTGTGGGTCTAAAGTTGTCTGAATGTTATGAGAGGTTACGTGTGTATCTAAAGTTGTCTGGGATGTTATGAGAGGTTACGTGTGTATCTAAAGTTGTCTGGGATGTTATGAGAGGTTACGTGTGTATCTAAAGTTGTCTGGGATGTTATGAGAGGTTACGTGTGGATCTAAAGTTGTCTGGGATGTTATGAGAGGTTACGTGTGGATCTAAAGTTGTCTGGGATGTTATGAGAGGTTACGTGTGTATCTAAAGTTGTCTGGGATGTTATGAGAGTTTGCGTGTGGAACTAAAGTTGTCTGGGATGTTATGAGAGGTTACGTGTGTATCTAAAGTTGTCTGGGATGTTATGAGAGGTTACGTGTGGGTCTAAAGTTATCTGAATGTTATGTGAGGTTATGTGTGTATGTATCTCTACTCTGGGTTGTTTTGCTGCATGTACTACACTGATAGCATTGAACAGTGACGTAAATGTTGTTTTAATGTTTTTTTTAAAACGTTGTGTGAATGTTTTCACTGTCTCTGTCTCCCAGGTCTTTTTGCTCCTGTCTCTGCTGGCTCCTGTAGCCGTCCTCTCTCAGTTCTACCTCCCTCTAGACTGTGATGAACTCTATCAATATGACAACACCAAACCCAGTGGGGTGTACACCATCTACCCTGGAGGTCCCACCACCCCCTTACATGTCTACTGTGACATGAACACGGATGGAGGGAGGTGGACTGTGAGTAGAGACCTTTATAGATCATCTGTGATGTTTGTGATGTGTTTGTTGTGCAAAATGTATGATAATATTCTCTCTGTCTCCCTCCTTCTCTTTCTCTTTCCCTCCGTGTCGCTCTCCCTTCACTTATCTCTGTCCCTACTTCCCTCTCCCCCCTCTCTTCCCTCGCTATCATTCTCCCCCTTATCTCTGCTCTCTCAATCTCTCTCTCTTCCTCTCTCTCTGCCCTCTCTCTCTCTCTCTCTCTCAGGTGTTCCAGAGGAGAATGGATGGAACAGAGAACTTCTTCAGACCCTGGGAAAACTACAAATCTGGCTTTGGGAATGTGGCTGGAGAATACTGGCTGGGTGAGTCCTCCTCAGATCTGAGAAAACCAAATGAGAAGAAGTTAGGGGAAGGGGTTAGGAGCTAGGGGAAGGGGTTAGGAGCTATGGGAAGGGGTTAGGAGCTAGAGGAAGGGGCTAGGTCCTAGGGGAAGGGGCTAGGAGCTAGAGGAAGGGGCTAGGAGCTAGAGGAAGGGGCTAGGAACTAGAGGAATGGGCTAGGAGCTAGAGGAAGGGGCTAGGAGCTAGAGGAAGGGGCTAGGAGCAAGAGGAAGGGGCTAGGAGTTGGGTGAAGGGGCTAGGAGTTGGGGAAGGGGAAGGGGCTAGGAGCTAGAGGAAGGGGCTAGGATTAAGAGGAAGGGGCTAGGAGCAAGAGGAAGGGGCTAGGAGTTGGGGAAAGGGAAGGGGAAGGGGCTAGGAGTAAAAGGAAGGGGCTAGGAGCTAGAGGAAGGGGCTAAGAGCTAGAGGAAGGGGCTAAGAGCTAGAGGAAGGGGCTAAGAGCTAGAGGAAAGGGCTAAGAGTTAGAGGAAGGGGCTAAGAGCTAGAGGAAGGGGCTAAGAGCTAGAGGAAAGGGCTAAGAGCTAGGGGAAAGGGCTAAGAGCTAGGGGAAGGTGTTAGGAGCTACATGAAAGGGGATAGGATGTAAGGAAAGGGCTGAAATGTGACAGGACCTTTATGCTTTCTGTTCTTGTCAGGTCTGGACAACATCTTCCTCCTGACGATGAGGAAGAAGAGTGAGCTGAGGGTGGATATGGAGGACTTTGAGGGAGGGAAAGTTTATGCTAAATACACGTCCTTCTCCATTGATCCTGAGAACTACGGATACACACTGAGACTGGGCAGTTATGTAGACGGAGGGGCAGGTGAGTTCTTCTTCATCTTTAACATCATCATCTATGGTGTCACATCATAACTCTTCCCCTATGTGTGTGTTTAGTTCCTAAAGGTTGTTGCAAATGTGAACTACCACTGATGCTCTTGCTTCCATCACAAAGAGTTCAGTCGTAAAGGAAAACTCAACCCAAAAACAATATTTTGGTGTTTGTATTTTAAAATACAGAAATTCCTGTAAAAATGCATTCTATGGGGATGATTTCTATATTTTGAAAGTTACATATCTTGAAAACCTGATTAGTGACATGCAAATCATTTTGGTTGAGTTAATGCCAAGAGTGTGCAAAGCTGTCATCAAGTCAGTGGTTGGCTACTTTGAAGAATCTCAAAAATATTTTGATTTTTTTAACACTTTTTTGGTTTCTACATGATTCCATGTGTTATTTCCTAGTTTTGACGTCTTCACTAATATTCTACAATGTAGAAAATAGTAAAAAATTAAGAAAAACCCTGGAATGAGTAGGTGTGTCCAAACTGTTGACTGGTACTGTACATATTTGCATAAATCTAATCAGGTGTATTTTGTAGCTTTTGGCGAATGGGTTCTAATGATCTAAAGTCGTGCTGTTGCTGCTGCCTGGAAACAGACAGTCCAGTTCACAGGGAATGATGGCAGGTCCTACTTCCTGTAAACACACAGTCCAGTTCACAGGGAATGATGGCAGGTCCTACTTCCTGTAAACACGCAGTCCAGTTCAAAGGGAATTATGGCAGACCCTACCTCCTGTAAACACACAGTCCAGTTCACAGGGAATGACGGCAGGTCATACTGCCTGTAAATACACAGTCCAGTTCACAGGGAATGATGGCAAGCCCTACTTCCTGTAAACACGCAGTCCAGTTCAAAGGGAATTATGGCAGACCCTACTTCCTGTAAACACGCAGTCCAGTTCAAAGGGAATGATGGCAGGTCCAACTGCCTGTAAACACACACAGTCCAGTTCAAAGGGAATGATGGCAGGTCCAACTGCCTGTAAACACACACAGTCCAGTTGAAAGTGAATGATGGCAGGCCTGTGTGGCAAACGGCTTATTTACATAAAGGCCTAATGTAGCTGTGATTGGCTATGGCACACCGGTCGCTGTAGACTCCGGTCCTGGACGAGACAGGTGTTTTTATTAGGTTTTATTTACTGCAGTGTCTCTTAATTGTCTCTTAATTGTCCAAAAGCACGGCCTCTTTCCCACTCTATATTGCTATCGAATTTTCCCAAATGCCTTAGTCTACTATGTAACCTTTATTTAACTAGGCAAGTCAGTTAAGAACAAGTTCTTATTCACAATGACAGCCTACCCCAGGCGATGCTGGGCCAATTGTGCGCCGCCCTATGGGACTCCCAATCACAGCCAGTTGTGATACCGCCTGGATTCGAACCAGGGTGTCTGTAGTGATGCCTCTAGCACTGAGATGCAGTGCCTTAGACATCTGCGCCACTCGGGAGCCCCAGGCTGCGTATTTCCCAAACTATGAAAGTATGAAAACGTGAAAATTACCATTTCTGTCACGTTGTATAAATGATTGGAGACAGGCGCAGCAATACGTAATAGTGGGTTTTAATAAACCACCCAAAATATACAACATGCCATGAAAAGGCACGGGGACGAAGCCCAAATCAAACACGTATACAAAAACACAGGGATGTAACGCAAACAAAAGAGCGAGGGTAAACCTTTAATATATACACGGGACGAGTCCCGTAATACAATACACGGGACGAGACCGGTAATACAATACACGGGACGAGACCCGTAATACAATACACGGGACGAGACCCGTAATACAATACTCGGGACGAGACCCGTAATACAATACACGGGACGTGACCCGTAATACAATACACGGGACGAGACCCGTAATACAATACACGGGACGAGACCCGTAATACAATACACGGGACGAGACCCGTAATACAACACAAGGGACGAGACCCGTAATACAATACACGGGACGAGACCCGTAATACAATACACGGGACGTGACCCGTAATACAATACACGGGACGAGACCCGTAATACAATACACGGGACGAGACCCGTAATACAATACACGGGACGAGACCCGTAATAACACTTGCACAATACACGCAGCATGAAAGCCGAAACAACAAAGCACAGGCACTCACAAGACCAACGGACATGGGAACAATAACCCACAAGACAATGGTGAACAGAGGGCATAATATACAATTACTAATCAGGGGGAAGGGGAACCAGGCTTGCATAATGAGAAAGTTTAGTGACGCCTAGAGGCCGGTGACGTAATCCTCCGGAACTGGTGCACGGAATGAGCAGCAGTACCAGGAGGATCCGATTTTAATAAGATTTAATGTTGCTAAAACGCAGTCAGTTCCACTTTAATTTAAAAGTAAAAAAAGAAAACCATCACAGATTCCTCCTTTAACACATTGCATTTCATCCCCTGCAAAGTGACCACAAAATATGACACTTGTGGATAAGAATGATCTATAACATGTTCCAAAACAGTTATTTCATGTTAGTAATATTGTAAGTATGATGGTTCATATAGATCTGTCTCCATGTTGATTTGAAGGTAATATACACTATGGGAGACAATACTTATCATATATGCACTGTTTTGACAAGTATTATATATCATTGTAATACATAGATATAATTCAACATTTTAAGGTCACTATGAAGGGGGATGAAATAATGTGTTCATGTTAGGCTTCCAAATATGAACACAAATCTGTGATTCAGATCGCCATTTTGGCACATTTATGTATGGTCATATATAACATCTAAAAAATATCTGAATTGCATAACTGTTTCATTTTATTTGGTCTTCCACATACCCTAAGCATTAAGACATTTAACCAGGTTACTGTACTCTGTCTGTTGGTACCTGGTTTAACCAGGCTACTGTGCTCTGTCTGTTGGTTCCTGGTTTAACCAGGCTACTGTGCTCTGTCTGTTGGTACCTGGTTTAACCAGGCTACTGTGCTCTGTCTGTTGGTTTAACCAGGCTACTGTGCTGTGTCTGTTGGTTTAACCAGGCTACTGTGCTGTGTCTGTTGGTTTAACCAGGCTACTGTACTCTGTCTGTTGGTTTAACCAGGCTACTGTACTCTGTATGTTGGTTTAACCAGGCTACTGTGCTCTGTATGTTGGTTTAACCAGGCTACTGTGCTCTGTCTGTTGGTTTAACCAGGCTACTGTGCTCTGTCTGTTGGTACCTGGTTTAACCAGGCTACTGTGCTCTGTCTGTTGGTTTAACCAGGCTACTGTGCTCTGTTTGTTGGTTCCTGGTTTAACCAGGCTGCTGTACTCTGTATGTTGGTTTAACCAGGCTACTGTGCTCTGTCTGTTGGTTTAACCAGGCTACTGTGCTCTGTCTGTTGGTTTAACCAGGCTACTGTGCTCTGTCTGTTGGTTTAACCAGGCTACTGTGCTCTGTCTGTTGGTTTAACCAGGCTACTGTACTCTGTCTGTTGGTTTAACCAGGCTACTGTTCTCTGTCTGTTGGTTTAACCAGGCTACTGTACTCTGTCTGTTGGTTCAACCAGGCTACTGTGCCCTGTCTGTTGGTTTAACCAGGTTACTGTGCTCTGTCTGTTGGGTCCTGGTTTAACCAGGCTACTGTGCTCTGTCTGTTGGTTTAACCAGGCTACTGTGCTCTGTCTGTTGGTTTAACCAGGCTACTGTACTCTGTCTGTTGGTTTAACCAGGCTACTGTGCTCTGTCTGTTGGTTTAACCAGGCTACTGTGTTCTGTCTGTTGGTTTAACCAGGTTACTGTGTTCTGTCTGTTGGTTTAACCAGGCTACTGTACTCTGTCTGTTGGTTTAACCAGGTTACTGTGTTCTGTCTGTTGGTTTAACCAGGCTACTATGCTCTGTCTGTTGGTTTAACCAGGCTACTGTGCTCTGTCTGTTGGTTCCTGGTTTAACCAGGCTACTGTGCTCTGTCTGTTAGTTCCTGGTTTAACCAGGCTACTGTGCTCTGTCTGTTGGTTTAACCAGGCTACTGTGCTCTGTCTGTTGGTTCCTGGTTTAACCAGGCTACTGTGCTCTGTCTGTTGGTTCCTGGTTTAACCAGGCTACTGTGCTCTGTCTGTTGGTACCTGGTTTAACCAGGCTACTGTGCTCTGTCTGTTGGTTTAACCAGGCTACTATGCTCTGTCTGTTGGTTTAACCAGGCTACTGTGCTCTGTCTGTTGGTTTAACCAGGCTACTGTGCTCTGTCTGTTGGTTTAACCAGGCTACTGTACTCTGTCTGTTGGTTTAACCAGGCTACTGTTCTCTGTCTGTTGGTTTAACCAGGCTACTGTACTCTGTCTGTTGGTTTAACCAGGCTACTGTGCTCTGTCTGTTGGTTCCTGGTTTAACCAGGCTACTGTGCTCTGTCTGTTGGTTTAACCAGGCTACTGTGCTCTGTCTGTTGGTTTAACCAGGCTACTGTGCTCTGTCTGTTGGTTTAACAAGGCTACTGTACTCTGTCTGTTGGTTTAACCAGGCTACTGTGCTCTGTCTGTTGGTTTAACCAGGCTACTGTACTCTGTCTGTTGATTTAACCAGGCTACTGTACTCTGTCTGTTGATTTAACCAGGCTACTGTGCTCTGTCTGTTGGTTCCTGGTTTAACCAGGCTACTGTTCTCTGTCTGTTGGTTTAACCAGGCTACTGTACTCTGTCTGTTGATTTAACCAGGCTACTGTACTCTGTCTGTTGATTTAACCAGGCTACTGTGCTCTGTCTGTTGGTTCCTGGTTTAACCAGGCTACTGTGCTCTGTCTGTTGGTTCCTGGTTTAACCAGGCTACTGTACTCTGTCTGTTGATTTAACCAGGCTACTGTACTCTGTCTGTTGGTTTAACCAGGCTACTATGCTCTGTCTGTTGGTTTAACCAGGCTACTGTACTCTGTCTGTTGGTTTAACCAGGCTACTATGCTCTGTCTGTTGGTTTAACCAGGCTACTGTACTCTGTCTGTTGATTTAACCAGGCTACTGTACTCTGTCTGTTGGTTTAACCAGGCTACTATGCTCTGTCTGTTGGTTTAACCAGGCTACTGTACTCTGTCTGTTGGTTTAACCAGGCTACTGTTCTCTGTCTGTTGGTTTAACCAGGCTACTGTTCTCTGTCTGTTGGTTTAACCAGGCTACTGTACTCTGTCTGTTGATTTAACCAGGCTACTGTTCTCTGTCTGTTGGTTTAACCAGGCTACTGTTCTCTGTCTGTTGGTTTAACCAGGCTACTGTACTCTGTCTGTTGGTTTAACCAGGCTACTGTGCTCTGTCTGTTGGTTTAACCAGGCTACTGTACTCTGTCTGTTGGTTTAACCAGGCTACTGTGCTCTGTCTGTTGGTTTAACCAGGCTACTGTGCTCTGTCTGTTGGTTTAACCAGGCTACTGTGTTCTGTCTGTTGGTTTAACCAGGTTACTGTGTTCTGTCTGTTGGTTTAACCAGGCTACTGTACTCTGTCTGTTGGTTTAACCAGGCTACTATGCTCTGTCTGTTGGTTTAACCAGGCTACTGTGCTCTGTCTGTTGGTTTAACCAGGCTACTGTGCTCTGTCTGTTGGTTTAACCAGGCTACTGTGCTCTGTCTGTTGGTTCCTGGTTTAACCAGGCTACTGTGCTCTGTCTGTTGGTTTAACCAGGCTACTGTGCTCTGTCTGTTGGTTCCTGGTTTAACCAGGCTACTGTGCTCTGTCTGTTGGTTTAACCAGGCTACTATGCTCTGTCTGTTGGTTTAACCAGGCTACTGTGCTCTGTCTGTTGGTTCCTGGTTTAACCAGGCTACTGTGCTCTGTCTGTTGGTACCTGGTTTAACCAGGCTACTGTACTCTGTCTGTTGGTTTAACCAGGCTACTATGCTCTGTCTGTTGGTTTAACCAGGCTACTGTGCTCTGTCTGTTGGTTTAACCAGGCTACTATGCTCTGTCTGTTGGTTTAACCAGGCTACTGTGCTCTGTCTGTTGGTTTAACCAGGCTACTGTTCTCTGTCTGTTGGTTCCTGGTTTAACCAGGCTACTGTGCTCTGTCTGTTGGTTTAACCAGGTTACTGTGTTCTGTCTGTTGGTTCCTGGTTTAACCAGGCTACTGTGCTCTGTCTGTTGGTTCCTGGTTTAACCAGGCTACTGTACTCTGTCTGTTGGTACCTGGTTTAACCAGGCTACTGTACTCTGTCTGTTGGTTTAACCAGGCTACTATGCTCTGTCTGTTGGTTTAACCAGGTTACTGTGTTCTGTCTGTTGGTTCCTGGTTTAACCAAGCTACTGTGCTCTGTCTGTTGGTTCCTGGTTTAACCAGGCTACTGTACTCTGTCTGTTGGTACCTGGTTTAACCAGGCTACTGTACTCTGTCTGTTGGTTTAACCAGGCTACTGTGCTCTGTCTGTTGGTTCCTGGTTTAACCAGGCTACTGTGCTCTGTCTGTTGGTTCCTGGTTTAACCAGGCTACTGTGCTCTGTCTGTTGGTACCTGGTTTAAAACCTTTTATGGCTGCAGCCCGGTGTCGGTACACTTATGACAACAGCCAGCTCAAGTGCAGGGCGCAAAATTCAAAAGATATTTTTGAGAAATATTTTACTTTCACACATTAACAAGTCCAATACAGCAAATGAAAGATACACATCTTGTGAATCCAGCCAACATGTCCCATTTTTAAAATGTTTTACAGCGAAAACACCACGCATATTTATGTTAGCTCACCACCAAATACAAAAAAGCACAGACATTTTTCACAGCACAGGTAGCTTGCACAAAACCAACCTAACTAACCAAGAACCAAACAAACTAACCAAGAAAAAACTTCATCAGATGACAGTCTTATAACAAGTTATACAATAAATCTATGTTTTGTTCGAAAAATGTGCATATTTGAGGTATAAATCATAGTTTTACATTGCAGCTACAATCGGAAATAGCACCGAAGCGGCTAGAACAATTACAGAGACCAAATTGAAATACCAAATACTCATCATAAAACATTTATGAAAAATACATGTTGTACAGCAAATTAAAGACAAACATCTTGTGAATCCAGACAATATTTCCGATTCTTTAAGTGTTTTACAGCGAAAACACAATATAGCATTATATTAGCTTACCACAATAGCCAAAAACACAACAGCATTGATTCAAGCCAACAGTAGTGATAACGAATAAACCAGCAAAAGATATTAATTTTTTCACTAACCTTCTCAAAATTCATCAGATGACAGTCCTATAACATCATATTACACAATACATATATTGTTTGTTCGAAAATGTGCATATTTAGCGGCACAAATCGTGGTTATACAATGTGAATACTAGGCAAAATGCAATAACAATGTCCGGAGAAATCTTGAAGAGGCACCTAATCTAATCAATAACTAATCATAAACGTTACTAAAAAATACATGTTGGACAGCAAATTAAAGATAGCTTAGTTCTTAATGCAATCGCCGTGTTATAATTCAAAAAATAACTTCATTACGACATCCAGCTTACGTTATGGCGAGAGAGCCCCCAAAATCTGGGCGCAAACTAATAGTACACATGTTCGACAGATATATGAAATAGCATCATAAAATGGGTTCTACTTTTGATGATCTTCCTTCAGAATGTTGTACAAGGGGTCCTTTGTCCAGAACAGTCGTTGTTTGGATTTAGAATGGCCTTTTTCCCTCTCGATTTAGAAGGCAAAACTTGCCAAGTGGCGCGAATCTCTCCATCGTCAACAAACTCAGAGAACGGAACACGGCAAAACTCCCGAAAAAATTTCAATAATCTGATTAAACTATATTGAAAAAACATACTTTACGATGATATTGTCACATTTATCAAATAAAATAAAATCCCAGGTTCCTCTTCGTGTCATCCTGAAAACAGGAAATTGGTGTCACGTCATTCCAAGAGGTCTTATTCGACCTCAGTTCTAGCTATACACTCCATTTCTTCTCTCACTGCCTATTGACATCTAGTGGAAGGCGTATGAAGTGCATGTATAGTCATAAATCTCAAGCAAAATTATAGGGAGGGCCTGGAACAGAGCCTCGATTTGAGATTATTCACTTTCTGTCAGGAAGTTTGCTGCAAAATGAGTTCTGTTTTACTCACAGATATAATTCAAACGGTTTTAGAAACTTGAGAGTGTTTTCTATCCAATAGTAATAATAATATGCATATTGTACGAGCAAGAATTGAGTACGAGGCCGTTTGAAATGGGCACCTTTATCCAAGTTACTCAATACTGCCCCTGCAGCCATAAGAAGTTAACCAGGCTACTGTGCTCTGTCTGTTGGTTTAACAAGGCTACTGTGCCCTGTCTGATGGTACCTTTTTTAGCTCTGTTTGTTGGTTGATTCTCAGGGGACTCCATGTCGTATAGCAACGGCATGAAGTTCAGCACCTTCGACAAAGACCAGGATACCTGGAGTGACAACTGTGCCAGGCGCAACATGGGTGGATTCTGGTACGGTGCCTGTACGCATGCTAACCCTAACTCCCTGTACGCCCCACATCCGGCAACATCTTTCACTGATGTGTCTGTTTCTTGGCAGCACTGGAAAGGGGTAAACTACTCTCTGAAAAGCATTTCCTTTAAGATCAGGGCTGTCTCTGATGCTGTGGCTGTCCAGGAGCACGAGTAACATACCTGACTCTATCAGTCCTGACCTAATGTCACCATCTCTAAATGACTACACAAATACAATATGGAGGAGGGGGCACCAGAGCTAGCCAGACAGACACTGACACCTAGAGAACAACATGGTCACTACATCATCACTATAACACTGACACCTAGAGAACGATACGGTCACTACATCATCACTATAACACTGACACCTAGAGAACAATATGGTCACTACATCATCACTATAACACTGACACCTAGAGAACAATATGGTCACTACATCATCACTATAACACTGACACCTAGAGAACAATATGGTCACTACATCATCACTATAACACTGACACCTAGAGAACAATATGGTCACTACATCATCACTATAACACTGACACCTAGAGAACAATATGGTCACTACATCATCACTATAACACTGACACCTAGAGAACAATATGGTCACTACATCATCACTATAACACTAACACCTAGAGAACAATATGGTCACTACATCATCACTATAACACTGACACCTAGAGAACAATATGGTCACTACATCATCACTATAACACTGACACCTAGAGAACAATATGGTCACTACATCATCACTATAACACTGACACCTAGAGAACAATATGGTCACTACATCATCACTATAACACTGACACCTAGAGAACAATATGGTCACTACATCATCACTATAACACTGACACCTAGAGAACAATATGGTCACTACATCATCACTATAACACTGACACCTAGAGAACAATATGGTCACTACATCATCACTATAACACTGACACCTAGAGAACAATATGGTCACTACATCATCGCTATTATTATCATCTTGGATGTTAGTGTTTCATGTTATAACAGCACGATGGGCTCTCTGTCTCTTATATGGTCACTACATCATCGCTATTGTTATCATCTTGGATGTTAGTGTTTCATGTTATAACAGCACGATGGGCTCTCTGTCTCTTATATGGTCACTACATCATCACTATTGTTATCATCTTGGATGTTAGTGTTTCATGTTATAACAGCACGATGGGCTCTCTGTCTCTTATATGGTCACTACATCATCACTATTGTTATCATCTTGGATGTTAGTGTTTCATGTTATAACAGCACAATGGGCTCTCTGTCTCTTATATGGTCACTACATCATCACTATTATTATCATCTTGGATGTTAGTGTTTCATGTTATAACAGCACGATGGGCTCTCTGAATCAAGAGATTCCACTGTTACTTGACTCAAATAATAATTAAAGCATTTCAAAGACAAATTCACTGCATTCTGTCTTTTTATTTACTGTATGTATTTATTTATTATAATTAGTCAGATTGGATGGCTGAATGTGTCATAGTCAAGGTTGTGATCTTAGAGTTTTCACAGCAAAATGGTTGTGTGCATCCATTATTATCATCTTCATCATCATCATCATCATCATCATCATCATATTCATCATCATCATCATATTCATCATCATCATCATCATATTCATATTCATCATAAATAACATGCAAAACAGGAAAGCCGTTTTTTCCCCCCCTAAAAATGTGGGGCTCAAAACATGACGGGTTGCCACTGCAATTGACCTTTGTCTGCCTCCTCGTCTGTATACCTGCAGACACAGACACACAGGTGAGCAGTTCAGTCATCTGCATCCAACACAGTTAGCCTTCAACATATTCTTAGAGCCTAATGTTATATTAGACTGTAAATAAAACGTGCACATTAGTCCTTTACTTTTCTATGTAGGGGAAAAATACTGTAATAAAGGTTTAAGAATAAAATAAAGATAATTGTTATGAACTATTAACCCCCCTGTTGTGTTCGTTTCATGTTAATTCATTCTGTGTACATATTGTTACCTCTTTGTTGACTGATATCCATTGAATTGTGTCCATTTTCTGTTTTTTAGAAACGTTTTTAAAAGGGAGAAAGTGTCAAGCCACACATATGAAAAGAGAGATGGTATCATTATAAAACATATCCATTTAGATCATACAAGAGACAAGCGGTATCTTAAATTGAAGAGATCTTTACATTTCTCAGTTCATAAGGGCCTTCACCTGCTGTCTTTTCAAATCCAAATGTTCCAGTTGGGCAGTTAGGTTCCTGCAAGAACCCCCACCAACTAAGGAGGTTCCTCAATGAAGCCCACCTCCTATGGGGTTCTTGGGAGAACCTTTTGGGGGCAATCTTCAGGTCCAAGAACCCTAAGGTTCTTTGAAGACCTTTGAGGATCTTAGAAGAACCCTTGTTGAAGCCCACATTTTTTGAGTGGACATTAGTTTATACTGGATTAAACGTACATTTTCCTTAACTGTAATTTCGTTGTTTTTTTTTAAAGTCTTGGTTCCAATAGTTTATATTTTTTTCTCAGAGATTGTCAGTTGGATAGTTGTATATCTTACCTGTTATATTAATATCTTTTTCTGACTCAAATGGGATTTATCCAGTTTTTTAAATGTACATTTCATTAAGAATGATAGAAAAGAGAGAGGCTTTCCATAAAACTGTAATATGAAATATTATATTAGACTGTAAATAAAACGTGCACATTAGTGCTTTACTTTTCTATGTAGGGAAATAATACTTTAATAAAGGTTTAAGAATAAAATAAAGATCATTGTTATGAACCATTAAGGGATATGTGTGGGCGTCAGTTGCAGTGATAAACTGGGGCATGTAATACCAGAAACAACCACTTCCTGTCAGACTTGAGCCGTAAACCGGTGTGCTTTAGAACCTGTTTGGAAAACAGGTAAAACGGGAGAGAGGCGGGGCCGCAGCATACCTACTGATGTTGACCGCCTCGGTTTCCACTATTTAACACAGCCACAAAGTCAAAATGGGCTATATCATTACAAATTCATGAAAACAACTATTTGTATAAGGTCAGTAGTGTGGTTAAGGTTAGTTTTAAAATCACATTTGAGGAAGAGGAATTGTATAAATAGTCGGGGTTTATGACTGGTAGCTAGTAACGACCAAGTTATCTGGGCTTTCTAAAAGTGTGGCCAACGCGCAAATGGTTTAGTCCTCTTGATATTCTCATATCCTTTGTATCGTAATCATAGGCTCGTCGTCCTGGTATTGATTCTAACAGTAATGGTAGATTAGTTGCTTATTATTGTCATGGTTGTAGTAATGAATGTATGTAGCTAACATGAAAATAAATAGTTTTACAGCCTACTACTCACTCAGATTTCCTAGATTGGGTTAGGCAAAAGTAGTACGTTACACAAAGGTAAATAAGCAACATTTAAGATGTAACATTAAAATGTATTAATGTGTTTCCCATTTTGGTATAAACCTTGACACTTCAAATAATGAACCTCGGCTCCTTTAAGACCAAGCAAACATTCGCGACATGAAATCTGGAAAGACTGGTGACGAACCCTCCCACCCTCTCTTGTCTTGCGACCAAAACTAGTTTCAAGACGACAGGGCGAAAGTATTTTCTTTCCCTTGAAGGAACGGATGATTGAGGCGTCAACTTCCCGACATTTCCTCCGACATCTCCCCTCTCTAGACAAAAGTTTGTGGATCCTCCAAGAGTTTGGGAAATACAGATTGATAGAAAGCCTCCTTTTTCTGTAGGTGGGAACTTTGAAAACATGGATTGGGGGACGGATCTTTGGGTAAGGACATATGCACTAGTTACAGTAGCTAGCTAGCTACAGTAACCTTAGCTACACAATAACAGCAAATTCCCTGGAGAATGTGATTGTTTTTGCTGTCTCAAAATAAGACATGCCTTTGACATTGTTTTCAACTGTTAACTCTAACAAAGTTGATGACAACTCCAGGCAAAGTAGACTAAATTAGCTTGTTGCTTGAGGGCGGCTGTTATTTCGCAATGGTGCATACCTTGACCTCTTAAAGGTGACTTAGCTAGCTAGGCTTCTGTAAAGGATCATTTTTTTTGTTGTCCAGTATCCGCATATTAACTAGTTACAACCCGTATGATCATATTCAACGTATAAGCAAGTCATTGATGTTATCATAGTATTTAGTTGGTTTGTAGAGATACTATTGAATGACGCGTGTTTTGTGCGTGCGGTGACGAGGTGTGAACTGTTATTGAGCCAAATCAGGTGAGCCATATTGAACCATATTGTCAGGGGTTTTGGGAAGTCTGATCTCACCAGGGGACTACTAGAATGGAGGTAGACACCGGTCTAAGGTCAGTTTTGAGATGATCCAACTCGTGGAGTGATGGTAGTGTACGCTGATCCTAGATCTGAATGAAAAGGACAACTTGTACAGTTCACAGGCCAGTCAGGCTTGTAGTAGGGTTTCAGTCAGGTCGTGCACTCGATGCAGACCGTCTATGTCCTACGTGGCAAACCCATTCCCTATATAGTGCACTACGTTTGAACCAGGGCCCTATTCCCTATACAGTGCACTACGTTTGAACCAGGGCCCTATTCCCTATATAGTGCACTACTTTTGAACCAGGGCCCTATTCCCTATATAGTGCACTACTTTTGAACCAGGGCCCTATTCCCTATATAGTGCACTACTTTTGACCAGAGCCCTATTCCCTATATAGTGCACTACGTTTGAACCAGGGCCCATGTTCACGAAGCGTCTCAGAGTAGGAGTGCAGATCCAGGATCAGTTTGGCCTTTTTATTTAGAGCCTGAATAATAAGAGGTGGAACCTGGTCCCTGATCAGCAGTGCTACTCTGAGATGCTTTGTGAATATGGGCCCAGGGTCCATGGGGTCCTAGTCTAGTATGTAGGGAATAGGAGGCCATTTGGACTCTGGTATAGTATGTAGGGAATAGGAGGCCATTTGGACTCTGGTATAGTATGTAGGGAATAGGAGGCCATTTGGACTCTAGTCTAGTATGTAGGGAATAGGAGGCCATTTGGACTCTGGTCTAGTATGTAGGGAATAGGAGGCCATTTGGACTCTGGTCTAGTATGTAGGGAACAGGAGGCCATTTGGACTCTGGTCTAGTATGTAGGGAATAGGAGGTCATTTGGACTCTGGTCTAGTATGTAGGGAATAGGAGGTCATTTGGACTCTGGTCTAGTATGTAGGGAATAGGAGGCCATTTGGACTCTGGTATAGTATGTAGGGAATAGGAGGCCATTTGGACTCTAGTCTAGTATGTAGGGAATAGGAGGCCATTTGGACTCTGGTCTAGTATGTAGGGAATAGGAGGCCATTTGGACTCTAGTCCAGTATGTAGGGAATAGGAGGCCATTTGGACTCTAGTCTAGTATGTAGGGAATAGGAGGCCATTTGGACTCTGGTCTAGTATGTATGGAATAGGAGGCCATTTGGACTCTGGTCTAGTATGTAGGGAATAGGAGGCCATTTGGACTCTGGTCTAGTATGTAGGGAATAGGAGGCCATTTGGGCTCTGGTCTAGTATGTATGGAATAGGAGGCCATTTGGACTCTGGTCTAGTATATAGGGAATAGGAGGCCATTTGGGCTCTGGTCTAGTATGTAGGGAATAGGAGGCCATTTGGACTCTGGTCTAGTATGTAGGGAATAGGAGGCCATTTGGACTCTGGTCTAGTATGTAGGGAATAGGAGGCCATTTGGACTCTGGTCTAGTATGTAGGGAATAGGAGGCCATTTGGACTCTGGTCTAGTATGTAGGGAATAGGAGGCCATTTGGGCGCTGGTCTAGTATGTAGGGAATAGGAGGCCATTTGGACTCTGGTCTTGTATGTAGGGAATAGGAGGCAATTTGGACTCTGGTCTGGTATGTAGGGAATAGGAGGCCATCTGGACTCTGATCTAGTATGTAGGGAATAGGAGGCCATTTGGACTCTGGTCTAGTATGTAGGGAATAGGAGGCCATTTGGACTCTGGTCTAGTATGTAGGGAATAGGAGGCCATTTGGACTCTGGTTTAGTATGTAGGGAATAGGAGGCCATTTGGACTCTGGTTTAGTATGTAGGGAATAGGAGGTCATGTGGACTCTGGTCTAGTATGTAGGGAATAGGAGGCCATTTGGACTCTGGTCTAGTATGTAGGGAATAGGAGGCCATTTGGACTCTGGTCTAGTATGTAGGGAATAGGAGGCCATTTGGACTCTGGTCTAGTATGTAGGGAATAGGAGGCCATTTGGACTCTGGTTTAGTATGTAGGGAATAGGAGGTCATGTGGACTCTGGTCTAGTATGTAGGGAATAGGAGGCCATTTGGACTCTGGTCTAGTATGTAGGGAATAGGAGGCCATTTGGACTCTGGTCTAGTATGTAGGGAATAGGAGGCCATTTGGACTCTGGTCTAGTATGTAGGAAATAGGAGGCCATTTGGACTCTGGTCTAGTATGTAGGGAATAGGAGGCCATTTGGGCTCTGGTCTAGTATGTAGGGAATAGGAGGTCATTTGAACTCTGGTCTAGTATGTAGGGAATAGGAGGCCATTTGGGCCCTGGTCTAGTATGTAGGGAATAGGAGGCCATTTGGACTCTGGTCTAGTAGGTAGGGAATAGGAGGCCATTTGGACTCTGGTCTAGTATGTAGGGAATAGGAGGCCATTTGGGCCCTGGTCTAGTATGTAGGGAATAGGAGGCCATTTGGACTCTGGTCTAGTATGTAGGGAATAGGAGGCCATTTGGGCTCTGGTCTAGTATGTAGGGAATAGGAGGCCATTTGGGCTCTGGTCTAGTATGTAGGGAATAGGAGGTCATTTGGACTCTGGTCTAGTATGTAGGGAATAGGAGGCCATTTGGACTCTGGTCTAGTATGTAGGGAATAGGAGGCCATTTGGACTCTGGTCTAGTATGTAGGGAGTAGGAGGCCATTTGGACTCTGGTCTAGTATGTAGGGAATAGGAGGCCATTTGGACTCTGGTCTAGTATGTAGGGAATAGGAGGCCATTTGGACTCTGGTCTAGTATGTAGGGAATAGGAGGCCATTTGGACTCTGGTCTAGTATGTAGGGAATAGGAGGCCATTTGGACTCTGGTCTAGTATGTAGGGAATAGGAGGCCATTTGGACTCTGGTCTAGTATGTAGGGAATAGGAGGCCATTTGGACTCTGGTCTAGTATGTAGGGAGTAGGAGGCCATTTGGACTCTGGTCTAGTATGTAGGGAATAGGAGGCCATTTGGACTCTGGTCTAGTATGTAGGGAATAGGAGGCCATTTGGACTCTGGTCTAGTATGTAGGGAGTAGGAGGCCATTTGGACTCTGGTCTAGTATGTAGGGAATAGGAGGCCATTTGGACTCTGGTCTAGTATGTAGGGAATAGGAGGCCATTTGGACTCTGGTCTAGTATGTAGGGAATAGGAGGCCATTTGGACTCTGGTCTAGTATGTAGGGAATAGGAGGCCATTTGGACTCTGGTCTAGTATGTAGGGAATAGGAGGCCATTTGGACTCTGGTCTAGTATGTAGGGAATAGGAGGCCATTTGGACTCTGGTCTAGTATGTAGGGAATAGGAGGCCATTTGGACTCTGGTCTAGTATGTAGGGAATAGGAGGCCATTTGGACTCTGGTCTAGTATGTAGGGAATAGGAGGCCATTTGGACTCTGGTCTAGTATGTAGGGAATAGGAGGCCATTTGGACTCTGGTCTAGTATGTAGGGAATAGGAGGCCATTTGGACTCTGGTCTAGTATGTAGGGAATAGGAGGCCATTTGGACTCTGGTCTAGTATGTAGGGAGTAGGAGGCCATTTGGACTCTGGTCTAGTATGTAGGGAATAGGAGGCCATTTGGACTCTGGTCTAGTATGTAGGGAATAGGAGGCCATTTGGACTCTGGTCTAGTATGTAGGGAGTAGGAGGCCATTTGGACTCTGGTCTAGTATGTAGGGAATAGGAGGCCATTTGGACTCTGGTCTAGTATGTAGGGAATAGGAGGCCATTTGGACTCTGGTCTAGTATGTAGGGAATAGGAGGCCATTTGGACTCTGGTCTAGTATGTAGGGAATAGGAGGCCATTTGGACTCTGGTCTAGTATGTAGGGAATAGGAGGCCATTTGGACTCTGGTCTAGGATGTAGGGAATAGGAGGTCATTTGGGCCTCTGGACATAAATTCTCCCATCAGCCCTAGTACTTATTCTCTCTTAAAGGGGATACTTCAGGATTTTGGCATTGAGGCCCTTTCTCTACTTCCCCAGAGTCAGATGAACTCATGGATGCCATTCGTATGTGTCAAGTGTGAGGGAAGTTGGAGGTAGTTTAGCGAGCCAATGCTAACACCCATAGTCTTCCAGTCATTGTGCTAATCATAGTTAGCAATTGCATTACTTAACAACTTCCTTCAAACTGCATGCGGTGACACAAAAATGATATCCATGAGGACGTCTGACTCTGGGGAGGTAGATAAAGGGATTCATTGCCAAAATCCCGAAGTACCCCTTTTACCCTTTAAATGGACAGGGACTCTCCTGGCTGATTTTAAAGGTAGACTCAGTGGTATGATGATGTCATCATGTTCTCGCTCTCCTCTCCCCCATCTCTCTCGGCTCCTCTCTCTGCTCCTCTTTTCTCTCCCCTCCTCTCCCACTCTCTCCTCCTCTCCCACTCTCTCTCCCACTCTCTCTCCCACCTCCTCTCTCTCCTCCTCTCTCCTCCTCTCCCACTCTCTCACACTCTCTCCCACTCTCTCTCTCTCGCTCCTCTCCCCCTCTCTCTTCTTCCTCCTCCTCTCTCTCTCTCCTCTCCCTACCTCTCTCTCTCTCTCCCCTCCCTAGCTCTCTCCCTAGCTCTCTCTCCTCTCCATACCCCCCCCCCCTCTCTCTGTCCTGGTTCAGATGCAGTATTGAGGACATGACTGTAGTAAATGTGTTCTGTATAATGTCCTCCCTCAGTTTACATCATGGCTCTGGTAGGTGGAATCTATGGCATGGAATCTATGGAATCTAACCCTGTCTAGTTGTGTTAGATCACTGATTAGAGAGAAGGAGAGAGGAAAGGAAAGAAGGTCACATGTTTAAATCACTCCAACGGGCCGTTGTTCTGAATCCCCTGCAGCTGGAACCGGACCAGATCTGTGGTCCAAATTTGGCACTATATTCCCTATATGCTAGTGCGCTACTTTTGACCAGAGCCGAGGTAGTGCACCGTGTAGGGAAAAGGGTGCGATTTAGGACGTAACCCAAACCTCAACTAGAACGGAACACAACAGAACAGGGGCAGGGTTCCAAGTTTCAACACTCGATGACCAGGGGAATTATCCTGCGTCTTATTGGGGACACGCAGTCAGACTGGGGGTTGAACCAGGGACCTTAATGTTACAGGGCCAGTGTAGAGAAAGACAGGTGCCACTAAGGTCTGGACCTCTTATCAGAGCAGAGGCAGCAGTGGTCTTCAGACAGAGGTTACACTAGGTGTGTATCAGCAGTAGTCTCCAGACAGAGGTTACACTAGGTGTGTATCAGCAGTAGTCTCCAGACAGAGGTTACACTAGGTGTGTATCAGCAGTAGTCTACAGACAGAGGTTACACTAGGTGTGTATCAGCAGTAGTCTACAGACAGAGGTTACACTAGGTGTATATCAGCAGTAGTCTCCAGACAGAGGTTACACTAGGTGTGTATCAGCAGTAGTCTCCAGACAGAGGTTACACTAGGTGTGTATCAGCAGTAGTCTCCAGACAGAGGTTACACTAGGTGTATAGTAGTCTCCAGACAGAGGTTACACTAGGTGTGTATCAGCAGTAGTCTACGGACAGAGGTTACACTAGGTGTATATCAGCAGTAGTCTCCAGACAGAGGTTACACTAGGTGTATAGTAGTCTCCAGAGGTTACACTAGGTGTATACCAGCAGTAGTCTTCAGACAGAGGTTACACTAGGTGTATATCAGCAGTAGTCTCCAGACAGAGGTTACACTAGGTGTATATCAGCAGTAGTCTACAGACAGAGGTTACACTAGGTGTGTATCAGCAGTAGTCCTCAGACAGAGGTTACACTAGGTGTATATCATTAGTAGTCTACAGATAGAGGTTACACTAGGTGTGTATCAGCAGTAGTCTACAGACAGAGGTTACACTAGGTGTGTATCAGCAGTAGTCTACAGAGGTTACACTAGGTGTGTATCAGCAGTAGTCTCCAGACAGAGGTTACACTAGGTGTGTATCAGCAGTAGTCTCCAGACAGAGGTTACACTAGGTGTGTATCAGCAGTAGTCTCCAGACAGAGGTTACACTAGGTGTATATCAGCAGTAGTCTCCAGAGGTTACACTAGGTGTATACCAGCAGTAGTCTACAGACAGAGGTTACACTAGGTGTGTATCAGCAGTAGTCTTCAGACAGAGGTTATACTAGGTGTATATCAGCAGTAGTCTACAGACAGAGGTTACACTAGGTGTATATCATTAGTAGTCTACAGGTAGAGGTTACACTAGGTGTGTATCAGCAGTAGTCTACAGAGGTTACACTAGGTGTGTACCAGCAGTAGTCTACAGACAGAGGTTACACTAGGTGTGTATCAGCAGTGGTCTTCAGACAGAGGTTACACTAGGTGTATATCAGCAGTAGTCTCCAGACAGAGGTTACACTAGGTGTATATCAGCAGTAGTCTACAGACAGAGGTTACACTAGGTGTGTATCAGCAGTAGTCTTCAGACAGAGGTTATACTAGGTGTATATCAGCAGTAGTCTCCAGACAGAGGTTACACTAGGTGTATATCAGCAGTAGTCTACAGACAGAGGTTACACTAGGTGTGTATCAGCAGTAGTCTTCAGACAGAGGTTATACTAGGTGTATATCAGCAGTAGTCTACAGACAGAGGTTACACTAGGTGTATATCATTAGTAGTCTACAGATAGAGGTTACACTAGGTGTGTATCAGCAGTAGTCTACAGAGGTTACACTAGGTGTGTACCAGCAGTAGTCTACAGACAGAGGTTACACTAGGTGTGTATCAGCAGTAGTCTACAGAGGTTACACTAGGTGTGTATCAGCAGTAGTCTCCAGACAGAGGTTACGCTAGGTGTGTATCAGCAGTAGTCTCCAGACAGAGGTTACACTAGGTGTGTATCAGCAGTAGTCTCCAGACAGAGGTTACACTAGGTGTGTATCAGCAGTGGTCTTCAGACAGAGGTTACACTAGGTGTATATCAGCAGTGGTCTTCAGACAGAGGTTACACTAGGTGTGTATCAGCAGTGGTCTACAGACAGAGGTTACACTAGGTGTGTATCAGCAGTGGTCTTCAGACAGAGGTTACACTAGGTGTATATCAGCAGTAGTCTACAGACAGAGGTTACACTAGGTCTATATCAGCAGTAGTCTACAGACAGAGGTTACACTAGGTGTATATCAGCAGTAGTCTACAGAGGTTACACTAGGTGTATATCAGCAGTAGTCTCCAGACAGAGGTTACACTAGGTGTGTATCAGCAGTAGTCTCCAGACAGAGGTTACACTAGGTGTATACCAGCAGTAGTCTCCAGACAGAGGTTACACTAGGTGTATACCAGCAGTAGTCTACAGACAAAGGTTACACTAGGTGTGTATCAGCAGTAGTCTACAGAGGTTACACTAGGTGTGTATCAGCAGTAGTCTCCAGACAGAGGTTACACTAGGTGTATACCAGCAGTAGTCTTCAGACAGAGGTTACACTAGGTGTATACCAGCAGTAGTCTCCAGACAGAGGTTACACTAGGTGTATATCAGCAGTAGTCTACAGACAGAGGTTACACTAGGTGTGTATCAGCAGTAGTCTTCAGACAGAGGTTATACTAGGTGTATATCAGCAGTAGTCTACAGACAGAGGTTACACTAGGTGTATATCATTAGTAGTCTACAGATAGAGGTTACACTAGGTGTGTATCAGCAGTAGTCTACAGAGGTTACACTAGGTGTGTACCAGCAGTAGTCTACAGACAGAGGTTACACTAGGTGTGTATCAGCAGTAGTCTACAGAGGTTACACTAGGTGTGTATCAGCAGTAGTCTCCAGACAGAGGTTACACTAGGTGTGTATCAGCAGTAGTCTCCAGACAGAGGTTACACTAGGTGTGTATCAGCAGTAGTCTCCAGACAGAGGTTACACTAGGTGTGTATCAGCAGTAGTCTCCAGACAGAGGTTACACTAGGTGTATATCAGCAGTAGTCTCCAGAGGTTACACTAGGTGTATACCAGCAGTAGTCTCCAGACAGAGGTTACACTAGGTGTATATCAGCAGTAGTCTACAGACAGAGGTTACACTAGGTGTGTATCAGCAGTAGTCTTCAGACAGAGGTTATACTAGGTGTATATCAGCAGTAGTCTACAGACAGAGGTTACACTAGGTGTATATCATTAGTAGTCTACAGATAGAGGTTACACTAGGTGTGTATCAGCAGTAGTCTACAGAGGTTACACTAGGTGTGTACCAGCAGTAGTCTACAGACAGAGGTTACACTAGGTGTATACCAGCAGTAGTCTACAGAGGTTACACTAGGTGTATACCAGCAGTAGTCTACAGAGGTTACACTAGGTGTATACCAGCAGTAGTCTACAGAGGTTACACTAGGTGTATACCAGCAGTAGTCTACAGAGGTTACACTAGGTGTGTATCAGCAGTAGTCTCCAGACAGAGGTTACACTAGGTGTATATCAGCAGTAGTCTCCAGACAGAGGTTACACTAGGTGTATATCAGTAGTAGTCTACAGACAGAGGTAACACTAGGTGTATATCAGCAGTAGTCTTCAGACAGAGGTTACACTAGGTGTATATCAGCAGTAGTCTTCAGACAGAGGTAACACTAGGTGTATATCAGCAGTAGTCTCCAGACAGAGGTTACACTAGGTGTATATCAGCAGTAGTCTACAGACAGAGGTTACACTAGGTGTGTATCAGCAGTAGTCTACAGACAGAGGTTACACTAGGTGTATATCAGCAGTAGTCTACAGAGGTTACACTAGGTGTGTATCAGCAGTAGTCTCCAGACAGAGGTTACACTAGGTGTGTACCAGCAGTAGTCTACAGAGGTTACACTAGGTGTATATCAGCAGTAGTCTCCAGACAGAGGTTACACTAGGTGTATAGTAGTCTACAGACAGAGGTTACACTAGGTGTGTATCAGCAGTAGTCTTCAGACAGAGGTTACACTAGGTGTGTATCAGCAGTAGTCTACAGACAGAGGTTACACTTGGTGTGTATCAGCAGTAGTCTACAGACAGAGGTTACACGAGGTGTGTATCAGCAGTAGTCTACAGACAGAGGTTACACTTGGTGTATATCAGCAGTAGTCTACAGAGGTTACACTAGGTGTATACCAGCAGTAGTCTTCAGACAGAGGTTACACTAGGTGTGTATCAGCAGTAGTCTACAGACAGAGGTTACACTAGGTGTATACCAGCAGTAGTCTACAGAGGTTACACTAGGTGTATACCAGCAGTAGTCTACAGAGGTTACACTAGGTGTATACCAGCAGTAGTCTACAGAGGTTACACTAGGTGTATACCAGCAGTAGTCTACAGAGGTTACACTAGGTGTATACCAGCAGTAGTCTACAGAGGTTACACTAGGTGTGTATCAGCAGTAGTCTCCAGACAGAGGTTACACTAGGTGTGTATCAGCAGTAGTCTCCAGACAGAGGTTACACTAGGTGTATACCAGCAGTAGTCTCCAGAGGTTACACTAGGTGTATACCAGCAGTAGTCTCCAGACAGAGGTTACACTAGGTGTATACCAGCAGTAGTCTCCAGACAGAGGTTACACTAGGTGTATATCAGCAGTAGTCTCCAGACAGAGGTTACACTAGGTGTATATCAGCAGTAGTCTCCAGACAGAGGTTACACTAGGTGTGTATCAGCAGTAGTCTCCAGACAGAGGTTACACTAGGTGTGTATCAGCAGTAGTCTCCAGACAGAGGTTACACTAGGTGTATATCAGCAGTAGTCTCCAGACAGAGGTTACACTAGGTGTATATCAGCAGTAGTCTCCAGACAGAGGTTACACTAGGTGTATATCAGCAGTAGTCTCCAGACAGAGGTTACACTAGGTGTATATCAGCAGTAGTCTCCAGACAGAGGTTACACTAGGTGTATATCAGCAGTAGTCTCCAGACAGAGGTTACACTAGGTGTATATCAGCAGTAGTCTCCAGACAGAGGTTACACTAGGTGTATATCAGCAGTAGTCTCCAGACAGAGGTTACACTAGGTGTGTATCAGCAGTAGTCTCCAGACAGAGGTTACACTAGGTGTGTATCAGCAGTAGTCTCCAGACAGAGGTTACACTAGGTGTATATCAGCAGTAGTCTCCAGACAGAGGTTACACTAGGTGTATATCAGCAGTAGTCTCCAGACAGAGGTTACACTAGGTGTATATCAGCAGTAGTCTCCAGACAGAGGTTACACTAGGTGTGTATCAGCAGTAGTCTCCAGACAGAGGTTACACTAGGTGTGTAGCAGCTGTAGTCTCCAGACAGAGGTTACACTAGGTGTATATCAGCAGTAGTCTCCAGACAGAGGTTACACTAGGTGTATATCAGCAGTAGTCTCCAGACAGAGGTTACACTAGGTGTATATCAGCAGTAGTCTCCAGACAGAGGTTACACTAGGTGTATATCAGCAGTAGTCTCCAGACAGAGGTTACACTAGGTGTATATCAGCAGTAGTCTCCAGACAGAGGTTACACTAGGTGTATATCAGCAGTAGTCTACAGAGGTTACACTAGGTGTATATCAGCAGTAGTCTCCAGACAGAGGTTACACTAGGTGTATATCAGCAGTAGTCTCCAGACAGAGGTTACACTAGGTGTGTATCAGCAGTGCTTTGAATGACCTTCCATTTCATTGACCCAATAAGTGGCTCTGAAATGTTATTCTCTCTCCTTTCTCTCTCTCGCTCGCCCCCTCCGTCCGTCCGTCCGTCCGTCTGTCTGTCTGTCTGTCTGTCTGTCTCACGCCCTGACCATAGTTTGCTTTCTATGTTTTGTTTGGTCAGGGTGTGATCTGAGTGGGCATTCTATGTTGTATGTCTAGTATGTCTATTTCTATGTGTTTGGCCTGATATGGTTCTCAATCAGAGGCAGGTGTTAGTTGTTGTCTCTGATTGGGAACCATATTTAGGTAGCCTGTTTTGTATTGTGGGTTGTGGGTGATTGTTCCTGTTACTGTGTTCCTGTGTTTGTGTTGTCACTTTACGGTACTGTTTCGTCTTCGTTCGTTTATTTCGTTATTTTGTTTGTTTCAAGTATTCATATTAAAATGGATACTCACCACGCTGCATCTTGGTCCGACATTTCTTACTCCTCGTCAGAGGAGGACGAAGAATCCCGTTACAGTCTGTGTGTCTGTGTGTCCTGGTTCAGATTTAGTATTGAGGACATGACTGTAGTAAATGTGTTCTGTATAATCACCTCTATTCAGTTCATTAGTTTAGTACCTGGCTACATCCCAAATGGAACCATATTCCCTACATAGTGCACTACTTTAGACCAGAACCCTGGTTAGTAGTAGGGCACTACTTTAGACCAGAACCCTGGTTAGTAGTAGGGCACTACTTTAGACCAGAACCCTGGTTAGTAGTAGGGCACTACTTTAGACCAGAACCCTGGTTAGTAGTAGGGCACTACTTTAGACCAGAACCCTGGTTAGTAGTAGGGCACTACTTAGACCAGAACCCCTGGTTAGTAGTAGAGCACTACTTTAGACCAGACCCTGGTTAGTAGTAGGGCACGACTTTAGGACCAGAACCCTGGTTAGTAGTAGGGCACTACTTTAGACCAGAACCCTGGTTAGTAGTAGATGAGCACTACTTTAGACCAGAACCCTAAGTGGGCCTGGTTAGTAGTAGGGCACTACTTAGACCAGAACCTGTTAGTGGAGCACTACTTTTAGACCAGAACCCGTTTAGTAGTAGGAGCACTACTTTGACCAGAACCCTGGTTAGTTGTAGGGCACTACTTTATGAACCAGAACCCTGGTTAGTAGTAGGGCACTACTTTAGACCAGAACCCTGGTTAGTAGTAGGGCACTACTTTAGACCAGAACCCTAGAGTAGGGCCTGGTTAGTAGTAGAGCACTACTTTTGACCAGAACCCTGGTTAGTAGTAGGGCACTACTTTAGACCAGAACCTGGTTAGTAGTAGGCACTACTTTAGACCAGAACCCGGGTTAGTAGTAGGGCACTACTTTAGACCAGAACCCTGGTTAGTAGTAGGGCACTACTTTAGACCAGAACCCTGGTTATAGGTAGAGCACTACTTTTGACCAGAACCCTGGTTAGTAGTAGGGCACTACTTTAGACCAGAAACCCTGGTTAGTAGTAGGCACTACTTTAGACCAGAACCCTAGTGGGCCTGGTTAGTAGTAGACACTACTTTAGACCAGAATCTCAGTGGGCCTGGTTAGTAGTAGGGCACTACTTTTGACCAGAACCCTGGTTAGTAGTAGAGCACTACTTTTGACCAGAACCCTGGTTAGTAGTAGGGCACTACTTTAGACCAGAACCCTGGTTAGTAGTAGGGCACTACTTTAGACCAGAACCCTGGTTAGTAGTAGGGCACTACTTTTGACCAGAACCCTGGTTAGTAGTAGAGCACTACTTTTGACCAGAACCCTGGTTAGTAGTAGGGCACTACTTTAGACCAGAACCCTGGTTAGTAGTAGGGCACTACTTTAGACCAGAACCCTGGTTAGTAGTAGAGCACTACTTTTGACCAGAACCCTGGTTAGTAGTAGGGCACTACTTTAGACCAGAACCCTGGTTAGTAGTAGGGCACTACTTTAGACCAGAACCCTGGTTAGTAGTAGGGCACTACTTTAGACCAGAACCCTAGTGGGCCTGGTTAGTAGTAGGGCACTACTTTAGACCAGAACCCTGGTTAGTAGTAGGGCACTACTTTAGACCAGAACCCTGGTTAGTAGTAGAGCACTACTTTAGACCAGAACCCTGGTTAGTAGTAGGGCACTACTTTAGACCAGAACCCTGGTTAGTAGTAGGGCACTACTTTAGACCAGAACCCTGGTTAGTAGTAGAGCACTACTTTAGACCAGAACCCTAGTGGGCCTGGTTAGTAGTAAGACACTACTTTAGACCAGAACTCTAGTGGGCCTGGTTAGTAGTAGGGCACTACTTTTGACCAGAACCCTGGTTAGTAGTAGAGCACTACTTTTGACCAGAACCCTGGTTAGTAGTAGGGCACTACTTTAGACCAGAACCCTGGTTAGTAGTAGGGCACTACTTTAGACCAGAACCCTGGTTAGTAGTAGGGCACTACTTTTGACCAGAACCCTGGTTAGTAGTAGGAGCACTACTTTGACCAGAACCCTGGTTAGTAGTAGGGCACTACTTTTAGACCAGAACCCTGGTTAGTAGTAGGGCACTACTTTAGACCAGAACCCTGGTTAGTAGTAGAGCACTACTTTTGACCAGAACCCTGGTTAGTAGTAGGGCACTACTTTAGACCAGAACCCTGGTTAGTAGTAGGGCACTACTTTAGACCAGAAACCCTGGTTAGTAGTAGGGCCACTACTTTAGACCAGAACCCTAGTGGGCCTGGTTAGTAGTAGGGCACTACTTTAGACCAGAACCCTGGTTAGTAGTAGGGCACTACTTTTAGACCAGAACCCTGGTTAGTAGTAGAGCACTACTTTAGACCAGAACCCTGGTTAGTAGGTAGGGCACTACTTTAGACCAGAACCCTGGTTAGTAGTAGGGCACTACTTTAGACCAGAACCCTGTTAGTAGTAGAGCACTACTTTATGACCAGAACCCTAGTGGGCCTGGTTAGTAGTAAGACACTACTTTAGACCAGAA